>NC_081184.1:48614187-48746185 GCF_029867415.1 Vicia villosa
CTCAATGTGTTTGAATACTTATTTTCAAAGAGAGAGCTTTGGTTTGAAGAATCCGAGTCTTCTTGCCAAAGGACCTTTGAAAAAACTAAGTATGAAGAAAGAAAAGAGAAAGCAAGAATTCTTTTGCTTTGGTGTGTTTTTTGAATGAGAATGAGGCCTCTATTTATAGGCAATTGGTTCAGTATAGTTGCAGAAGAGTGAGCTTGCTTAATGAAAGAAGTTTGGTTTCTTAAGCATGAAGGAAGTTTGCAAATATCTCTTATGCAATGATGAGAATTTTGATTCCATTTGATCAATCCCCTAGCCCTCGATTTTGCTTGATCTTAGGGGACAATTCTGAGCCAGAAATGAGCTCTAATTGGTTGGTGAGAAGATTCCTTGGGTGATTCATCAATTTGCCATAAATTCACAAATGTAATCATTACATAATCACATGTTCTTGTTTTTAGAATCTTCTTCAATCCTTATGGCATGGTGAAAATGAATGCATGGCATTGTTTCAGATATGTTATGGGTCATGTAGCATCCATAATTGAGGTCATGTGCACAAAATTTCAAAGTTCAAAAATGATGCATGACCTATAATTTTACTTCATGAGGCCAACTTTGAACAAGCATAACTCTTAGCTCAAATTGAATTTGGAGAAGGTTGAACACAATTTGGAAAGCCCTAAACATCTACTTCAAATCATTAGTTTATGTCTTCTTCAGAATCATTTGGGAAATTTGTGAAAAATGAGCCCAAAGTTGGATGAAAACTAGGTTAAAACACTTAGAAAATTTTCTAAGTGTTTATGACCTAAAACTTCAAAATTTTCAAAACCCTTAAATGGTTGATCTTTTGAAAAAAGTTCTTATGTGAGATGTTGTTTTATTTTGCAAGATCTACAACTTTCATGTTGGAAGTTTTTTGAGTTGTGTAGGTGAAATTTTGAGTTCTCACTATGCCCTCAAAAACCCTAATTCCCGACTTTTTGCTCCTTGATGAATTTCTTTGAATTTCTTTGGTCAAATGACTTTGACATCCATATATTGATGATATTGATCTTTGAAAGTCATTTTTTGACCAAAAACCTTAAAAGTCAATGATGATCCCACACAGTTGACTTTTCCTGACAAAGTGAATTTTTTGGGCTTTTTGTGTAGAAACAAGATCTTCTCCTCAAATGAATGATGTAAATGGATTATATTGAGGTAGTAGAGATTCTTGAATCATGTCTTGAGTTTTGGATCCATGCCCTGATTAAAAGTCAACTATCTTGGTGAATTAGGTCAAAAACCCTAATTGTCGACCAGAGGACAATGATGAGTGTAGACTTAGAATTGAGGTGTAATGTCCAGTGGATCTTGTCATAAGAGTTATTTGAAGATGATTAATGTCTTTGAATGGTCTCTTGGGGCTTTTTAGGGTTTCCCAAAGGTGATCCCTGATTTTAGTCCTTGATAGGCTCCAAACCCTAGTCTGTTGATCTGAGTAATCATGTACTTAGATGACTGGGTGTCTTAATCAATCATAGGTGTAATAATGAGGCTTTTGAGTCTTATGATTGTATTAGAGGCTAATCCCTCTATTGATTGATCCTTTGCCTGAGTTTTCTTGTCTTTGAACACCCTCGATTGAATGCCAGACTGCCCTGGGTACTTACTTTGACTTGATGAAAATCCTGAAGATATGTCATCTCAGGGGGGTCAAAAATTAGGGTATGACACCGAGTAAGGCTTTCAGCATCGAAGATTTGCATGGAATAATAATCTGTCCACCATTGATGAAAATTTATGGTAGAGTAAAAAGCAGGTTCGAAAGAGACGGGAGACAAAGTAGTGATCCCAACATATTTGGAGATTTTTGACTCATATTCGTCTTCTGTCAGATGTGAAGTATGTAGACACATGTGATTCCTTTTTTCGTACAAGCATTTTGGTTTGAGTTGAACCAACCCAAATTGTCTCGAAACCAGATTTGGTTGATAACAAAGAAGACAACAGTGACTTTTTGGAGATCGAAGTCGGTGATATAACAACTTTGGGGTGAGGAAAGCTTCCCAGATAGCCATGGATTCGGCTTGTTGGTCGGAAGAAGTTGCTGGAAATTCTCGAGTAAACCATTCGGGACCCACTTTCCGTTGCACGAATGGAGCCATCGAGGGACTGAATTGATAACGTTTAGCGAACATCATTATGTACATCAAGAAGGTTTCACGAAGTTTTCCAGTTTCTTCTTTTGGGGTTAGGTAAGCTAGTCTGGTTCCTTCCACTGTTCGATTCTTTATAGCTGCACTTTCCTCATCCACAACACTTTTGTATGGGAGGTGAGCCTCAAAAGTGGCATTAAGCCATAGTTGCAACAACCAGAAAGGACCAGCAAAAAGAAGAGATCATGTTTTGTAGTTCTTAACAAGGTCTGTTGCTTCATCGAGATTCTCGTAGAGAAATCCTAGAATTAACTGGCTTAGGTTTAACTTTTTCCCAGCATTTAGCTGGTTAGCCATGCAAAGATATCTCTTTTCTACTTGTATGGACCTAGAACAAAAGACGCATCTCGAAAGCCAAAGTGCTAAGAATGCAATATGTTCTTCATCCGAGACTTCTGCGTTCGTTTCATCATGATATTGTTGAATGAAAGCAGTATAAGTGACTGTTGCTTCATTAAAATTGATGGTGTCAGTATCCATGAAATTGGGGTCGAAGGTTTCTCCAGTTGGTCAAAGCCATGTGATAGTAGCTACGTCGAAGAGGGTAGGGGTGACCATTCCGCATGGAAGGTGGAAAGTATTGTGAGAAGCATCCCAGAAATAAACTGACGCTACTTACATGGTTTGGTTATATTCTAAGCCTGTTTTGGATAACTGGATCAGGTCATAAATCCTTAGTTGTTTCCAGAAAGAAGCCTTTTGTTTTTCCATTTTCGTTAGCCAAGCGTAGTACAATTCAGGATCTTTTGCTAAAGGGATTGACCTAAAGACTTTCACAAAATTGGTTATATAGTTTAACCTAATTTTCTCTAAGACCAAAGAAGTTTCAGTTGAGGTTTCTTTTGTGTTATCAGGATCAGCTGAGATTGGATGACCTTCTTCATCTATCTTATTCTTGCTAACTAAAGGTCTAGTTTTATAATAAGCAGGGAAAATTTTACTCAAAGAGGGTTTGTTTCCTCCTGGTAAAGAACCCATGAAAGCATGAGTTTTTTCAGAAAGTTCAAAAGGGATGATTACCTGAGAAGCATAGATGGCGCGCGCCTCTGCATCATTTGGGTCTGGAATGTGTTCTTGATTCTTTATCTGTGTAGGATTTTGAAGCTTTTGAATGGGTTGAAGAGCATTTGAAGAAGACGCCATGAGTAAATTTGATTTAGGAAATAGGTTAAACTAAGCCAAAGAGGATTTTTCTTGTCTATGTTGAAGGCAAGGAAGTTAGGAGTGGAAGTTATGCGAGGGTAGAAGTTCAAGTATTTAAAGGTTTAACGGAAACCCTTTCAAATCTTTTGGGTAAAATTCAAAAGACACGCGGCAGGCGTTGATTTAATCCAACGGCGGTCGAATAATTATTAGCCTTACTCCTAGTATATAGGAGTAATGATCATGAAGTAATGCCAGAACGTGGGAATGTAAGTTTTGAGAAGACATCTTTGAAAATGACAAGACGTTTTGAAAGTGGAGTCATAAATGATTATGACGTTAGTCAGTTGTCTTGGAACTCTAAGAAGTGAGTAAAACGAAATCTCATCATGACAAGAAATGCCTATTTCTCTTGTTTTCGAAACAGGCATTTATTCGGGGCAATTTGTTGGCTGAAGATTTCGTTTAGAAAGAATGTTCTTTGAAGAGTTAGAATTCGAAGGAAGATGGTTACCGATGACCATTTCTGAGATTAAAAATGGCTATTGATGGCCATGTTTCGAGAATGATTGTTTAAGTTGGAATGAAGATAGTCAGAATTGGAGCTAATTCGAAGAGGGTTATCTTTGAGACTTAAACGTTTTGCGAAATACGTAAGGTACTGAGGCTAAACGTGTTTTCGTTGCATTCTCGGTTCTGATCACGCTGCCACGCGTCGAAAGAGGATTCAGGCGGGAGGATTTGAATTTCGAAGTAGTTTGTGTAACTGCACAAGGACATATGGCATCCCAGGGATTCTTGTGGGCAACGTGGCATCATATTAGTGTAGGACCGTTAGGGTCGAAATTAGTATAAATAAGGGTCTTAATGTTAGGATTCCGTGTGTTCATTTTGTACAAATCACTCACAAATCACTCAAGTATCAAGTGTTTAGAGAACGAGTTCGCTGAGAAATGTATGTATGACACCAACACCATTTTAAATACATTTGTATCTTTCCTTATTCAAGTATCTTCCCAATTCATTTTTCTTTGTTTAACTTTAAATTTCGAAGAACTTTACATTTCTGCACTTTACATTCTTGCACGTTATATTTCTGCACTTTACATTTCTGCACTTTACATTCCTGCAATTTACATGCTTTTGTTTACGTTTCTTTTGTCGAAAGACATATTAACATATGTAACAAGTGTTGTTTTTAAGTGAATGTTCATTCGATCACATCACAAACAAGTTTTCTTGAAGTCAGAACAAACGAACATGAATCAAATCATATCGAGAGGCAATTGTTTGACTATGTCCTAGGATCAATCTAGTCGATCCTGCGAGTAACCAAAGTATATTTTATAGTTTGGAGGACTAGCGGTTGTTTACCGGAAATCACCGTAAATAGTCTGTTACATGTCTATTTTTTGTTTGCGATGCTTGTTCGCCTGTTCTTATCTGTGATGCCTGTTCACATGCCATGTTTGCTAGGATCTTTGTGATGCTCCTTGTTTGCATGCTCCCTTAGGGTACTCGGTTCCGTTTCTCTAGGAGACGCGAATCGAGGTAGAAACAGAAACTTTTGAGTCGAACTACGATGCTCTGATTTCTCTATTGCACGTTGGAGGTACGTAGGCACAGGGTACGAACGCCCTATCAAGCAGACTTTTCTCTTTTTCTTTATTTTGTTCGGACTTTTCTATTTTCTTATTTTGTTCGACCTTTTCCTTTACTTTGTTTTCCGTTTATTTGCATGTTTCCTGTTATCTTGTATATTCTTCCATTTCATGTTCCCTTATCACATTGCATGATATACACACACACACCCTTAGATTAGAAAACTAGCAAGAATGGATCCTAGGGAGTACCACAGACGTGAGGGGTGTTAATACCTTCCTCTCACGTAACATACACCCTTACCCGTTCTCTGAGACCTGTGCTATTATTTGGTTTTCTTCGATATTTTCCATTCCTGCGCGTAAGATAAATATATGTTCGATGACGACTTCATTGTATTTGTTTCGATGAGTTTTCCAGTTGCTTCAACATTGTGTGTGCTAGTATACTAAGATTCTGGTTTGGTTATGATGCAGGTATGTTCCGAATTAACCTAACGCAATTGAAAAAACTATCAGGGACATTTTTAGATATTCATCTCCCAATACTTAAATAAATAAGGTGCCTCTCAATTCCTTTTTTTCTACACAACACAAAAAAATTAGAGAATGAGTTCATATCCCACCTTGCTTTTTTGAATTTCAAGGGCGAGAAGCCGCCACTTCCATTTAGTGTCACCGAGGAAACATCCTTTGCATATCTGATATCCAAATTGAATACTCTCATGCGCTTTCCAGAAAATCGCAGAATTGTCAAGCTCGAGTATCGGTGACCCTCGTTTGACAGCAATGGGAAGATACATTTCACCAAGTTTGAATTGAAGACAAATGAAGATTTAAAGGTTATGTGGAGTGTTTTTCCCCATTATGAATCAAATGGTCTGATTGAAGTGGATGCAGAGATTCAAAGATCTGTCGAGGATATAATCATTATGTTGCAACGTCCCAGTTATAATATGTAATATCGAATTTATTTTAAGGACTATCTATGTAATGTTGAGTGTTTTAATTTAATGTCAAGTTAGTGTTGGTGTTTGTTTCGTTTTCAATTCAATCTTACTGTCATATTTTTGGTTTTTGGTTGATTTATAATATCAGGTAATTTCGAAGATACATCTCCGAAATATACCTTCGTAGATGCATATCCGAACTAACTTTATGTTACAAAATGGTACGTTCGAAAATGTATCTTCAAATTTTGAAAGACATTTAAAACTTTTCGCCAGAGGCCTGGAATCCCAAAAGAAATTGCATACAGCATTTTTATAAAGAATAAAGGGTTAAATATGTTTTTGGTCCCTATAAATATCTCAATTTTGACTTTTAGTCCCTATAAAAGATATATTGACTTTTAGTTCCTATAAAATTACTTTTGCATTCACTTTGGGTCCATCTACAGGGACTAAAACTGAGTGCAAAAGTAATTTTATAGGGACTAAAAGTCAATTTTTTTTTTATAGGGACTAAAAACTATTTTGAATAATTTTATAGGCACTAAAAACATATTTAACCCAAAAATAAATGACCACATTGCATCAAGTGAGTCTTATAATGAATCGGTGGTACACTTTTGGTGACATGAAATTGGAATGATATAAACATCTATTAGGCAGGACTCATGTTGTTAATCTGATGTGTTTTCAATAAATGAGGTTGTTTTATTTATTTATTTTAGATGAGCAGTATTTTCAAGATCTCACACACTTAATTCATTGGTGGCAGTAGAAAATATTAACTATTCAGATGACCAATGCTATGTTCATTTTTTATATGAATAAATTTGAGCAAAAACTACATATGCATGCTTATCCAAAACAATTATATGTTGATTTGATTTGTTTATCTATAATGAACCATCATTGCTTCAAACATTCCACTTTTTTCACTTACATTGCCAATAATTTCATACTCCGACTTTATCAAAAATAGAAACTAAAAGTATTTGATTGTTTGATCTGTTTCATTTTAAGAAACAATATGTGCAGCAGAATTCTAATCAAACAGTATAGAGTTGTCCTGCTTGTTTCGACAATGGCGAGTAAGCATACCAAACCACATTTCAATGAAATAATATATTTTAACTCTATTAATGAATGTTTCAGAATGCAGAACAAGATATTTGAATTCCTGCCCCGGGTTATAGGAGTCATAAACCTCAACTCAGTTCTTAGTACAGATTATGAAAATCTCCAAAATGAGTTAAACAAACTAGATTTCGACCAGTCCGCGCCATAATATGAACAAGATTGCACCAACTTCAATCAGCAGCATTTTTTAACTTCACCACTGGAAAGCAATGTATGACAACAACAATAGCATAAATGAGATACCTCAATAATCAATAATGAATTCCAAAAACAAGTAAGAACCTTAAGACAGTTATTTAGAGCTGCCCATGAACTTTTAGAATGTGGTAAGATATTCACAAATTGATTAACCTTGACTAGTTATGTATTCAAACGGTGTTGACAAATATCAACTTTTTTGGTTATAGAAGTATCATAAGTGCAATGACCGTAAAGGTTTGAGCAAAATATTTAACTAGACCAACACTAAAGTAATGACTCAATTCAAATAGGAAATGAAAAAGCCATAGGCATGTACCCTTCAACATTGACTACTGCATACACAGCAAAAAGAAGTTAATTAAACTTCATATTTGTATGCATTTTGAAAAATCAAGCATGACATATTAAGACAGATAGGTTCTAAAAACATTGAAATTTCACCACAGTAACATATTGTTAGGACTACCCACCAACCATAATTGAGTTGGAACTATTAGCTCTACGTTCAAATAGAAAATAGAGACGTTGAGTTTTTGCAACATGACACCCTTTATTTGGATCTAACCTAACATGATAGAAAAAGAGAAATTATAAAAGATTTAGAACCTCATACTAACAAACCCATTTGATTCAAGCAATAATCATCCAAATTTTTGCTTCAATAAGAAAAAACCTATTGAGTACAACACAAGAATCTTATCCAAGTAATATATAAATCAAAACAAAGCAATAAAAAACTATACAATTCAAAACTGCATATAACATCCAACTGCTTGCATTACACAATAAATTGAACAATTAACATGACCAAACAGATGAGCATATACACAATTTTTTTTTGAAGTTATTCCACAAAAGTAAATCTGAAAGCGAAAAACACCTTACATTCGAGAGCTCAAACTTTAACAGCAGTGTTACATAATACTAGCAAAGAAGGCATCCATGAGTCAAGAGTTCCCTCTCTCCGTCGTTGAACCGATAACACGGTGGAACAACTATTTTTCTTAATGATGGCCTTGATAATATCATTGAGGAAATAATCTTAGGACGCACTTTATAGCATTCTCTCAAATTAATCTCTCTTAGTCGTGTGCAGTTTTCCACCACATGCCTCACTCCCGTATTTGAGACATTAATACAATTTGTAAGTAACATATGCAAAAGCCCGGGACAACTCTTTGAGATCACACGGAGTTCTGCGTTATTAACTCCTGTGTGTGACAAGTTCAACACCTCCAATTTAGGAGCCTCAAAGCTCATTCCAAGCAGATTCACCTTTGAACAATGGGCTAGGTTCAAATGCCTAATTTTAACACATCTCCTTAAAACTTCACAAATTCCTTGAGATATCTGATTGCAATGACTTAAATCAAGTAGTTGTAAACTGGGGAAAATGGAAGCAAAGAGTACGATGCTTTCATCACTTAACCATGCATTGCCAGCCAAACATAGAGACTTCAATTGAGGACTTACGATCATTAAAGAAATAGAATTATCCACACTCTCTTCCCGCATATATGAATCATCCAATTGAGGGTATTCCATTCTGATAGAGCTAAGTGAAGGATAGTTTCTAAGGAGTACAAACAAATTTGAGCAATTGTCTGTTTTATTAGTAAAGTGTAAAGACCTGAATTTCGGTCTCTCCCGAATAGCAGATAGGATTCCGTGGATGGTTAGGTTAAAACAGTCAAATATGATGGCCTCTTCGAGAAACTTACAGTTGCAGAACAAATGGAAAAGCAATTGATCGTTCATGTAAGGATGAGTAGAGAGATTAACCTTGCGGAGTTTGGAAAGTTTGAAAGAGAGAGTCTTTATCGCATCAATGAAGCTAGTCTGATGAAAGAACATTTCAATTCTGCCGAGTTCAAGTTCTTCGAGGAAAGGAAAGCAATCGGCAATTAGTAACAAGTCAGTGGTCTTGATAGAATCCATATTGGAACAATTGAGAGATGTCAGAGTTGTAATATTTTGGGAGAAAGCTCGCCATCCATCGGCCGGAATGAAGACCTGGCTGGAGAGATTGAGAGAAGTTAGTTTCAATGAGAAACGGGAGATTTGGTGGAGAAACGCGTTGCAATCAGCACGGAAGCTAGGGTTGAGGTTGAGATGTGTGATGTTGGGGAATCATTGAAATAGGAGAGGGATGAAAGGGAGTGTTGTGTTGTGGATAGCGATGGAGGATCGGAGACGGTTGGTGATGGAGAGGAACTGCTTGGAAACTAGGGAGAGAGACTTGAAGTAGTGGTTGTGTTTATCGTCTTCGTCGTCGTTGAGGAATTTCAAGATGCATTCCCAACACTCTTCAGGTAAATGTAGATCTGCTGCTCCCGCCATTATGGTTTCTGGCTACTCGACTACTTTGGTGGTGGTCACGCCATTAAATGAAGATATGCTGCTGCCGCCATTATGTTTTCCGGCTACTTCGCTACTTCAATGGTGGTCACACCATTTGTGACGATGGCAGATTTTAGGGGTTAGGTTGGAAAGATTGAAATGCCAAATTTTGGTGTAAGGTGTTTTTAATGGAATAATAAGAGAAACCATCAAATAAAGATTTTGGGAACTTTTACCCAAATAACCGAAATATTCAACTTTAATAAGCCATGTTTTCTCTGTACTAGTCACTCGGATTAATAAATTTATGATTTTTTTACGGAGGTTAAAGATGTTATCTAACTTTTTTGCTAAATAAGAGTGTGATTTTGACACTTAACATGGTTATCATAGATTAATAGTGTAAAATAAAAACAGGATGAGAGAGAGAGTGGAGAGAGAACGTGAGAGAAAACAGGAACGGGAGCCTGGTTGGATCTATGTCAGTCACAAAAGGAAGAAAGATAACAAGCGGGTAAACGTCATGAACGACAAAGTAGAGGATGTCACAACTTTTTACTTCACCAATATTCCAGAGGACATAACAAAGTCAGAGATTGAAAGGAAATTTTCAAGTATAGGGGAAGTAGCAGATCTTTATATTCCATTAAAAAGAAATAAGGAAGGGAAGCTGTTTGGCTTTGTACGGTTCGTCGGAAAGAAAGAAGAAAGGAGGATAGAAGAGCTGCTCAGGGAGGTATGGTTTGGAACGTACAAAGTTTGGGCAAATATATCAAGGTTCAATCGGGGTTTAAGCCATGTAGTAAGGAGGAGTAGAAGTAGCAGGGGGAGTGATAAAGTAGAGGGCTACGGGGCGAGGAAAAAGACCAACTACAGAGAATTCTGTCCAACAACAAATGTGCAGTATTTCGGAAAGCTTCGAACGAAGAACACCACTTACGCACAGGCGGTGATGAATGATAACAGAGCTGGCGCTAATCAACATACGAGGAGCAATGGTAAAGTAGAGGAGTGGAAGGGTCTGAGATACACTGCAGATGAAGAGGATATCAAGTGGGCAAGTAGAGGGTATGTGGGAAAAGTACATAACATTGATGAAGTATCCATGCTCCAACAAAAAATTATGGACGTAGGGATTTACTCTTTAGAGGTTATACCAATGGGTGAACTTAAAGTCTTCATAAAAGTGCAAGAGGAAGAAGACTTTGAATCATTGGTGAAGGAAGCTGGTGAATTTTTCCAACATTGGTTTGTCAGCCTAGACAAGTGGTATCCAGAGGCCGTGATGAATGGGAGAATGACATGGGTCAGATTATACGGTGTCCCAGTGCACGCATGGAATCAGAAGTTCTTTGAAAGAGTTTTTCTAAGTAGAGGGAGGCTGATATCAGTAGACAGTCCAACAGAGAAGAAGAAGAGGTTGGATGTAGCCAGGTGTTTGGTGAGAACAACATCCATGGAAAATATTAATCAAGTAGTCCAAGTGCTGATCAACGATCATGTCTTCAATATCAAAATGGAGGAAGAAGCTTTCATGTGTCCAATTGAAATTCAAACCCAAGGAAAGCTCACATCAGTCAGCGATGAAGAAGAAGAAGATAAGGAGATGGACGACGGTTCATCTTGCATGAGAGACATAGAAGTCGAAGAGGCTAATGATCTGGTTGAATTGGAAAACAATTTCGAGGCAATATTGAATAATTACGGCGCGTCGGCGGAAGGCTATAATCAATACGTCTCCAACCTAAATGAAAAGGACTGTAACGTGAACCAAGAAGAGAATATCGAAAAAAGGCAGTTGGTGGGCCCAATGGAAAAGGACTTGATTCAGTCATTAATTGGGGAGATAAATGGAAATCCCATTCAGGAAGAAGGCGAGAAGCTTCAGGAGAGGTATGTCACTACATTTGGGCCCCAATCACAATTATTGGCCCAAATGGAACTAGCCCGGGAGGAGAATCAACTGGACCAAATATATGCGATCCAGGATATGGAAGCGCAACAAAAAGACCCCGACGGAAGTACAATGCATATAAAAGACACAATAGTAAGAGAGAATTCTAGAACGGACGATATTCTAGGCAGAAGTCAACAAGGCCCAACAACTCAAATCTCGAGAGAAAACCAAGAGCACTCAGGTCCAAATTTGGTATCTCTCATAGGAAGCCACAACAAAAACCATCAGAAGGATAAAGCAGACAGGAATGAGGCAGAGGAAGTAGTAATCGAAGCTGGTGAGGTTCAAAGCAAAGCTTGGCGGGTGGGGATTGACGAGGATAAATGCATGGAGGCAACAAATACAGTTGGAATTGAAAGGCGCGTGTTTGAAGGAGATACGGGGGCTGCAATAACTCAAGATCCAGGCTTCAAAGAAAGGAGAAAAAGAAGAAGTTTAATTTTAAGAGAGAAGAGGAAATCAAGGAGAAAGAAGATAGGAACTAAACATTGTGGCAAAAACAAGGTACACGATCATTTTTCTCAATCTAATCTTCTGGCGGGGAACGAATTAAAGGCATGGGTATGTGCTCATGGAGATTCAAAGGTTATAGCACAAGGAATATGGGATTTTGGTAAGGAGATTGGGGTTCAGAATAATGGGGATGAAGGTGAAGTAGTGAAAAAATTATCTATTAATGAAGTAAGAGACAAAAAAATTTCGAAAAAGGCTAGAGGGAGAAGGTTAGGGTAGTAGAGGGGAGCTTGAACAGGAGTCCTTTTATGAAGATATGAAGATCATTAGTTACAATATTAGAGGTTTAGGAGGGGCGGCAAAGAAGAAAGAAGTTTCTCAGATTATTCGGAAAAATAGACCAGATTTAATTTGCATTCAAGAGACTAAAATGGCTGAGGTAGAAGGAAGGACGTGCGATAGTATGTGGGGGGGTGAAAACTGTGGTTTCACTTTTAAGGCTTCAGAAGGTAGATCAGGGGGTTTGCTGCTATTATGGGATACAAAAGTGTTCAAGAAATTAGATGAAATTCGAGGCGAGTTTTTTATAGGAGTGGAAGGGCACTGGGGGATGGAGGAGATTCAAGTCATAATTGTGAATGTCTATGCTCCGTGCGATGCCGGTGGTAAGAGGAGGTTGTGGAAAAATTTAAGTGACATAGTAAAAGCAAACCCCGAGGCAAGGTGGTGTGTGACGGGAGACTTTAACGCGATTCGAACAGACTCGGAAAGGAAGGGGATAGGAGTTTTTCTTAGAAGAGAAGAAATGGCGGATTTCGAGGAATTTCTTTCAGATTCCTTTTTAGTAGATTTACCATTAAGAGGAAGGCGTTTCACTTGGTCTAATCTGGAGGGGTCATCTATGAGCCGAATCGATAGATTTCTTTTATCTGAAAGTTGGTTGCAACAATGGCCGAATAGTTCCCAATGGTGTTTAGATAAAGGGCTATCCGACCACTGTCCCATCATGTTACACGATAATTCGGTGAATTGGGGTCCGAAACCGTTCAGGATGTACAAATGTTGGAGGGAATTAGAAGGGTACCATAAGTTTGTGGAGGAAACTTGGAAATCATTGGAAGTTCAAGGGTGGGGTGGCTTTGTCCTAAAAGAGAAACTCAAATTGATTAAAGGGCATATCAAAGAGTGGAGCAAGAAACACACGGAAAATCTGGATGAAAGAATCGATGAAGAGAAAAAGAAGGTGAATGAAATGGAACTAAAAGGTGAAAACTCAGATTTGTCCCCTGAAGAAGTTCGGTCAAAAAAAAAGGCCTCGTCCCGGCTATTCGCCTTATCCAGAATGAAGAATAGTATGCTTTGGCAAAAATCTCGTATGAGATGGTTAAGAGAGGGTGACGCCAATTCGAGATTCTTCCATCGGTGTGTGTCAAATAGAAGGAAATTTAATGAGATAACTTGCATTGAATCAGTCAATGGTAAATTGACAGGAGTGCAGGAGATTAAGCAGGAGATTTATGAACACTTTTCTGAGGGGTTCAGAGGTTGTAGAGAAAATAGACCAATTTTAAAGGAATTTGACTTCAAACAGATTGGAGAGGAGGATAATGCATTCTTAGTTGCTGAGTTTTCGGATGAAGAAATAAGGAAATCAGTCTGGGACTGTGATAGCTCGAAAAGTCCCGGACCGGACGGAATAAACTTTGAATTTATCAAAGAGTTTTGGGATGTGCTTAAGGGAGATTTCATTAGATTCGTCTCAGAATTTCATACAAACGGAAGATTGGTTAAGGGATCCAATAGTTCCTTTATCACCTTGATTCCTAAAGTGGAGAATCCAGTGATGTTGAAAGAGTTTCGGCCGATATCATTAATCGGGTGCATGTACAAGGTGTTAGCTAAGCTTCTTGCAAACAGGCTGAAGAAAGTAGTGCACAAGGTAATTTCAAAATCACAATTTGCATTTTTGGAGGGGCGTCAAATTGGAGATGGTATCCTTATAGCAAATGAGTTGGTAGACGATGCCAAGAGGAGGAAACGAGAGGCTGTCTTGTTCAAAGTAGACTTCGAAAAGGCATATGATTCAGTGGACTGGACATTCCTTGATTATATGATGGAGAGGACTGGTTTCAGTACAAAGTGGAGAAAATGGATCAACGAATGTCTAAGAACTTCAGCTATTTCAGTGCTAGTGAACGGAAGCCCTACCAAAGAGTTTTATATGGGGAGAGGATTGAGGCAAGGGGATCCGTTATCTCCGTTCTTATTTCTGCTAACAGCTGAGGGATTTAATTTAATGATGGATAAGAGCGTGCAAAGGAATCTTTTTGAGGAGTACGAGTTCGGTAATGGTGAGGTGAAAGTGTCTCATATCCAATATGCAGACGACACTATCATAGTGGGTAAGAGAAGCTGGACTAATGTTTGGGCAATTAAGGCAATCCTTCATTTGTTCGAACTAGTGTCGGGACTGAAAGTAAACTTCCATAAGAGTTCTCTAATCGGTGTGAATATTCATCAAGAATGGCTGGAGGAGGCGGCGTTGGTATTAAATTGTAAGGTGGGAGGAGTTCCGTTCAAGTATCTTGGGATTAGTGTTGGAGGAAATCATCGTAGGGAGGGAGTTTGGCAACCGGTGATACAAACAGTGAGACGCAGATTGTCTTTTTGGAACAATTCTCATCTTTCAATTGGAGGTCGTATTATCCTCTTAAAGTCGGTCTTGTTTGCGTTACCTGTCTACTATCTTTCTTTCTTCAAGGCTCCGTCTGGTATAATTTCAAAACTGGAATCTTTATTTAAGAATTTTCTGTGGGGCGGGGGAGTAGAGAAAAGGAAAGTGAGTTGGGTTCAGTGGGATAGGGTCTGTAGGGAGAAGGAGAAAGGAGGTTTGGGAATAAAAAACTTGAAAGCGTTTAATTTAGCCTTAGTAGGTAAGTGGAAGTGGAGGCTTCTAATAGAAAAGGACACATTATGGGCTAGAGTGTTAGAGTGTAAGTATGGGCAGAGAGGATCTATAGGAGAAAAGAATGATAAATTCAAATCATTATGGTGGAGGGATCTATTATCCCTGGATAAGGAGGAAGGCGGATTTGGAGGTGGATGGTTCGAAAGTAATTTAATTAGAGAAGTTGGCGACGGAAAGGATACTCTAATGTGGGAGGACCCCTGGTTGGAAGGGGGCAGTTTAAAGAAGAAATATCCTGAACTGTATAGTAAGGCTAGTGATAAAAAAGCCAAAGTAGGAGAGTTGAATAGGTCAGAAAATGGAGGGGGTTTAGTCTGGAATGGAAGTTGGGAACATAACCTAGATGAGGAAGAAGTAAGGAAGGTGGAGGAGATTAAGGCAATGATTCAAAGGTTTACTCTGAAGGAGAGTGTCAAGGATAGGTGGAACTGGTTTAGGAACGGTTATACGGTCAAAGAAGCATATGTGGTGATCACGGAAAGGGCACATAATATTAGGACAGAAGATAGGGAGCTGGCGGCAGCATGGAACAACTTAGTTCCTCTCAAAGTTTCGGTTTTGGTGTGGAGGATGTGGCTTAATAGAATCCCCTCTAGAGATAATTTGGTTAAAAGAGGCATCTTGGTTGAATCTCATAATTCATGCCCTTTCGGCTGCGGTAGAGAGGAAAGTGTGGTTCACATTTTCTTCGAATGTCCGTTAGCTTTAGCAGCATGGAGCGAGGTCCTAAGATGGCTCAATTTCACGTTCGTCTCTCATAATTCTGCAATGCAGAATTTTATTCAGTTTGCAGGTCTTAGCAATGGAGGCAGAATCCTAAAGGAGAGATTTGCAGTCATCTGGTTCGCGTGCGTATGGATCATCTGGAAGAGGAGAAATGAGAAGATTTTTGGTAAGCCAGGCAGAGTACAAATCAACTGCATTGAAGAAATTCAGGTGTTATCTTGGAGATGGTTAAAGGCAAATATCAAGGGATTTAATTACGGATTAAACCAGTGGATGTCATATCCAAAAGAATGCATAGGGTGGAGATGCGAATAGTCGATTTCGGTCGTCGACGTCTGGTATAGGGGGTGGGCCTGATGTATAGCAAGACACATAGCAATTATAGCAAGAACTGAAACTCTGAAATGTTGAGAAAAAAGAAGTGGTAGTCTGTTTTGTATAAGGATATGGACTGGTGCTTCGCATGTACGTAGGAAGCATGAAGCCGTTACTCCTTGCATCAGAGAGGTTGGCGAAGAGCGAGATCATCAAGACTGCACCGCTTGTGGTTCCCGTCTGGTGTAAACGGATCTGCTATCGCTCAAATGTCGTGGAATTGGAGGGTTTTATTTTGTCTGTGTTAGCAAAGGAAGAAGCAATTGGACATAGAATAATTCGCGTAAATTAGGGTCGGAGCGGGAATGCTGTATTTTACTATTTTCTGCGCTGCGTATAGTTCGGTTATACGGATAGGCGGTGGTAATGGTGCTGCAACAGTATAATTTTGGGCTGGCTGTTAACATATATCTGCAGGATTTGGTGGTGTGAAGATTTGATATGCTGTTGTTGGTGTTCATTCTTGGTCTGGTGTTAGAACCTTTAAAGTGACAGAATTAGGTGCTATTGGAAGAACAGGGCTAGTTTTATCTTTTACTTAGCATTTGTGTATTATGTTCTGGTGTATGTATCAAACAATTCTATTATGCAGGCATTACTTATGCCTGGCTTCTAATAAAATTTATTGGCTTTTCAAAAAAAAAAAAAAAAAATAGTGTAAAATATTTTATATTGTCACTATATATATTTTTTTTCTTTTTTTTATCATTATTTTAAGTTTTTCTTTTTTTTTTATCATTATTTTAAGTTATGATATTTTCTTTTTAAATATATCTCGTTAAATGGAATACTGTATTGGAATGTTATAGAGAGGAGTTTATATATTGATTAAAAAAATGAATTGTTATAAAGGAAACGGAAATATAAAATCGGAAACGGAAATATAAATCAACACTAATAGAAAGATGTTTTATTCAAATATAATTGTAATGCAGTTGAAAAAAAGATAGCTTCATTGTTTCACATTCAATATTAAAAACATACCTAATGCTATTTTTGGCTATCTTTCCTGTGTTATAGTAACCTAGCACCGAAGAAAATATGCCCACAAAGCATAAAAGGCACCCATTAATTTCTACAACATTTTATAGTCTCAAAATTTTACTGTTGAATAATATTTTTTTTATCTATATGACAATATTTAATGTATGATACATTCGATTGAGGTAATCTCTATTTTATTTTCATCGTAGAGAACTCAATTATATATTTTTTCTATACAATTAAGCTAAGAAAAACGTAAAGGCACATATAGAAAATAGAAAAATTGAAATACTATAGAAAACAAATTATGTAATAGGTTAATTACATATTAATTTATATTAAATTTCATACTAGTAAATCATAACATAATTGATAAGGTG
This sequence comes from Vicia villosa, assembly GCF_029867415.1. Lineage (NCBI taxonomy): Eukaryota > Viridiplantae > Streptophyta > Magnoliopsida > Fabales > Fabaceae > Vicia > Vicia villosa. The sequence continues at coordinate 48,631,595 of NC_081184.1, forward strand.
TCCAAGATTAACACAAAAAACAAAATGAAAAGTTTATGAATAATTTAGAGAATGATAAACATGATACCCAAACAAATATGCTAAAAGATAAAAAACAATCAATTATAGCAGGATCACATAGAAACTTTCCAACAACAAACATCATTTACTATTCAAATAAAGAAACGTGAATCTTTAGAACCGACACATTCTGAAAGTCAACACATCCCTACTGCGAAGCTTTTTTTTTCTTTTCCCGCAAATTCATACCAACCCTTCCTTCCAATGTACATTTCATTCTTTTATATATATATATATATATATAGGGAGCGTATCAAGTGAGAGCATTTTATAATGAGAGATGAGAGAAATGAATATCAACCATTGAATTCATCAAGAGAGAGAATGTTAATACATTAATGTGGCTATTAATTTCTCTCTCTTGATGAATTCAATGGTTGATATTCATTCCTCTCATCTCTCATTATAAAATGCTCTCACTTGATATGCTCCCTATATATATATATATATATATATATATATATATATATATATATATATATATATATATATATATATATATATATATTGTAGCTATAACATTGATCATCGTCTACATCAATCAATTTAACCTCCTTCGTCCTACGCCTGAGGCATTTTTTGCTTACACATTTGAGAAAGTGTTGCAATATATAAATAGTAACAATGCAGTCATGTATTAACAAATACAATAAAAATTCACAAAACAGATGATGTCAGTAAGAATGATACAGATTCTACCATCACATTGGTTGGAGTTGTTTTCGACTTTGTTACCGTACACTCCCAAAAACAAGTTATTCTTTCCTGTAATCCCACTTTCGTGGACGTTATTCACAATAGAACCAACTTCACCAATCTTATTTACATGATAACATATGTTTTTCTTTTTTTCCCCTGATTTCGTAAACGTTCCCTCATTCCTCGGATGAAATTTTCACACCTCCAGGAAAACCTAATCATCATCTCCTTAGCAGCTATGATATCATGATCAGATGGACTTTTCATGGTCTTTTTGGCAGCAACGACATCATTATCAAATGACCTCTTAATTGTCTCCTTCACAGCAACGCCATCATCATCATTAGATGAACAGAACAAAATATAAACCTTAAAAAACATTAACAATACATTTACACTGATATGTTGGAAAGAGAAAATAAAACTTAAAGACAACATATCCAAGGATTGTGCAATATACTTGGTTTCAACCAAGAATGCCGGAACCAGTTATGTCTCTCCAGATCTTGTAAATGTTCAAAGTTTTTTTGAATTTGTTATTGTCCATGAGTTGTAAAGTCAGGATGTGAATGGTTATTCAATGCTTAAGGCTGATGCACTCAAATTCTTTACCATGTTCCAGACCTCAAATATCAGAACATGTTGCATTGAATTTTTTTACCATATTTGGTTTGTTTCCTTGCTGTGAAATCAACTGTTGTTCATTCTTATGCTGCTAGTTGTATTGAGAAACTCTTATTAGTAATGAATGAGGGAGTACGAAGAGATTGTGCACACAGTTGTGCAAATTTTGTTTATGGTTTTCTTGAAAGTTCTACAAATAAGACTCCAGAATATTGGCTTATATGGCAGTTTGAAAGAGATACCACCTTAGCTGATCTATTGTAGAGTAGAGATTTCCTTACAATGTTGAAACATTGATTCTTGGTGAGGTACAAGATTTGCCTAAGGGATTGGAAAGAGAAAATATAATTATTCAAACAATCATAAGACAACTCTTGTTTGCATTAGATGGTCTTTACTCCACTGGTATTGTGCATAGGGATATGAAGCTACAGAACCTTCCACCAGTGACTCAAGATAAAGTTCCTGTTATGATTATTCAGTTTAAGCAATTGGATCTGGGAGTAATTTTAGAACCTTGAGGACAAGGTTCAAGTGAACCCGACGGCAATGATAGAGTAATGATTATGATTAATGAGAAGTAAAATTTATAGGGTTAAATAAGTTTTTGGTCCCTATAAATATTGCAGTTTCATTTTCAGTCCCTCCTGGGTTTTGGCAACGGTTTTAGCTGGTTTTGGCAACGGTGTTTTTGTAAAAACCGTTGCCTAAAGGCAGGGAGGGACTAAAAATGAAAACTGCAGTATTTATAGGGACCAAAAACTTATTTAACCCAAATTTATATTATTGTTATTTAATTTGTAATGCTTTTTAGAATGTTCTTAGGAACTTAAAATATTATTGAGGTGGATTTTAATTAGTTTTGGGCCTTTAGTTACTATCCACTACTACTACTACTACTACTACTACTACTACTACTACTATATGTACGCATTGAGAGATGGCAAAATTATCAATGAAATCAAAGTTATCTTTTTATCTTTATTTTCTTAGTTTGTTTTTTAATGTCTTTCTCTTTTATTGTTGAAACCCTAATTTCATAGTTTTGATAGGAAACTTCCTATCATTACCCACTCAACAAAAGTGAAACTATGATTAGCCATTAAACTAGAAAAAAGTCAAGATAAGATTAGCTATTAAAAAAATAGTAGAGAAAAGTAGTTTCTAGTGTTTCGACGTGTTCTTTGGAAAATAATCTATATTGTGTTTGGTAACCATGGCTGTTACTCTTTCTATTTTCTATTATGTGTGAAGAAACAAATGTAATAGGACTTGTTTGGAGTTTATTTATAGTCTCTCATGTTTATTATTCATAATGTCAATGCAAATCCCTATTGAACTTGGAAATGAATTGGTGTCAGTGTTGAATGCAAACATTCTGAAGAACCCATATTATGCTTAACCCCTTTATTACCAATCATCTTCCCTACAAATTTTCTCCATAAATCCATTTGAAGAACTTAAGTTAAATTCAAATAAAACCCAAAAGAAATTGTGTTGCTAGTGCTACCACAACTACACTAAGAAGATGAAAAAAAGGATCTTCAATGTCATAAGCAACAACCTATTTGTTGGTGTTGTGAAAAGGATGTCTTGATGAACAAAGGATAAACTGTTTCTTTGTGATCAAGAAACACACAAGGGTTAGAAAAGATGATAAATACGAAGAACAACAAGGATTGATTATAACTGCTATTCTTTCCTTTCTCTTTAAACAAGATTACAAGTTACAAGAATAACAAATAACCCTCTCACCCTAAATTAGGATTTGCAGTATGCAATGATGAGAGACTAGTATGCTATTTATAATAGAACCTAACATATTAACTAATGAGCTTTTTCCACAAGGCCCATTACAAAAGCTAACTTAATAAACAAGCTAACTTAACAAATTAGGGTTTAAACACTAAAACCTAATTTAACATGCTAATAACCCCTAGCATCTTTGACACCTGCATGCTGGATCATCTTCGACTACAACATGCACATTTCGACACCAGCTACCCTTTGACTATACTAGAGTTCGATCCAATATCTCACAAATCTCCACCTTGTACCTAACTCTACAATATCAAGGGAACAAACTAGCTTTCTTCATGCAGCTTTATCAACTGCATACAGTGGAAAAACTTGCAACTTGGCAATGTCTTGGTGATCATATCAGTAGCATTATCCTCAGTCGAAACCTTCAGCACTTGGACTTCTCCATGCTCCATTAATTCTCTGACAAAATGGAGCCTCACATCAATGTGCTTAGTTCGCTCATGATAGGCTGAATTCTTCGACAGGTGTATTTCACTTTGACTATCACATTTAACACTGATACCTTCACCTTGAAGTTTGAGCTCCTTAGCAAAACCTTCAAGCCACAATGCTTCTTTCACAGCTTCAGTGAGAGAAATATATTCTGCTTCAGTGGTTGATAATGCAACAAGCTTCTGAAGAGTTGCTTTCCAACTAATGGTTGTGCCAAACATAGTGAAAACATATCCAGAAATAGATTTTCTAGAATCCATACAACCTGCATAATCAGAGTCGACATATCCTTCGATTAGTGCTTTACTATCTTCACCCAAGGCTCTACCATAAATTAGAACTATGTTAAGAGATTCATTTATATACCTTAAAATCCACTTCAATGCTTTCCAGTGAGCCTTTCCAGGATTCGCCATGTAACTGCTTACAAGACTTACTGCATATGCTATATCGGGTCTAGTACAGACCATAGCATACATCAAAGAACCAACTATATTAGCATATGAGATGCTATTCATATAGGCTCTTTCGACATCAGTATTGGGACACTGATCAATACTCAGCTTAAATTGAGGGTTTGTTGGAGTCATAATAGGCTTTGAATTCGACATACCAAACTTGTCGAGAATCTTCCGTAGGTATGCCTCTTGAGATAAGCATAATTTCGACTGCTTTCCATCTCTGCGAATTTCAATTCCAAGATCCTTCATATCGAACTCCTTATTGAGTTCAGCCTTCATCCTCTTTACATCTTCGACATTGTTGCTTGCTATGAGAATATCATCCACATAAAGCAAAAAAATAACAAATGAATTACCAGGTCGAAATCGGAAGTAAACACAATGGTCGAACTGGCTTCTAATGAAACTTATGTGTGCCATGAATTTGTCAAATCTCCGATTCCACTATTATGGAGACTGTTTCAATCCATATAGAGATCTCTTTAGCTTGCACATATAATCTTCCTTCCTATTTTTGACATACCCTTCAGGATGCCTCATCAGTATCGTTTCATCTAGATCACCATACAAGAACGCAATCTTCACATCCATCTGTTCCAGTTCAAGATCAAACTGTGCCACCATGGCAAGCAACATTTGAATGGACCGATGCTTCACAACAGGAGAAAACACATCATTGAAGTCGACACCTTCTTTCTGAGTGAAACCCCTTGCGACCAACCTTGCCTTGTATCTTTTTGACGCAACTCCTTCAATTCCTTCCTTAACTTTGAAAATCCATTTATAATTGACTAACCTTGCCTCAGCAGGTTTCTTAACCAGTTCCCAAGTATGATTATCATGAAGAGATTTCATCTCATCATTCATGGCCTTCAGCCATTCAGTCTTATTTCGACTCCTCATAACTTCCTTATAGTCTCCAGGTTCTTCGTCTAGAACCTCACTTGCAGAGATCAAGGCATAAGCTATAAGATCTGCATACCCAAGTCTCTGAGGTGGCTTGATGACTCTTCTCGACCTATCACTTGCCAGCAGGTAGTCATCGACAATTTCCTCAACTTCTTCAACATCTTCTGCTTCTTCTTCGACTCCATTTAAAATATGCAATTCAACATCAACTTGCTCCACCTCGACAGGAATCTCTACCTGTTCCAGCTCTTCGTCAGATTTTTCTGTACTTCGATCAACATCATCAATTTTCTTAAAATCCATTTCAGCTTCATTAAAAACTACATCTCGACTGGTGATACTCCTCCTGTGACCTGGCTCTAGGCATCATAGCCTATAAGCTTTGACTCCTTCAGGATATCCCATGAACATGTATTTCAGAGCTCTAGGTTCGACCTTGTCTTGCCTAATATGAGCATAGGCTACACAGCCAAATACTCTAAGTCTGTCGAGATCTAGTGGATGTCCGGACCAAACTTCTTCAGGTGTCTTCATATCTAACACTGTCGAAGGACATCTGTTTATCATATATGTTGCCGTCGAAACAGCCTCAACCCAAAATACCTTCTTTAACCCAGCACTAGTCAACATGCATCTGACTCTCTCCAAAATAGTTCGATTAAACCTTTTAGCCAAACCATTTTACTGTGGAGTACCTGCAATAGTTTTATGCCTTGCAATACCAGAGGTAGCACAAAAACTGTTGAACACCTCATTGCAAAATTCAAGGCCATTATCGGTTCTCAACCTCTTGACCTTTTTGCCAGTCTAATTTTCGACCAGAGTCTTCCAACTTTTGAAATTCTCAAAAGTTTCATCCTTAGTCTTCTGGATGAATACCCATAATTTTCTAGAATAATCATCTACTATGGATAGAAAATATCTCGCTCCTGAATGTGATGGACACCTTGTAGGCCCCCAAAGATCAGCATGGATATAATTAAGAGATCCATGTGTTCTTTGTTTGCCTTTGTTGAACTTCACTCTGTAAGATTCTCCAAGTGCACAGGGTTCACAATGTAACACCCCATAATTTCATAAATTAATTTAATTGGAATTTAAATTAATTATTTGGAGTTAATTAATTTAATTGGATTATTGGGAGAAATTGCGAAATAATGTTATTGGGCCAGAGTTGTGGTTAGTAAAGAAGGGATATTGTTTGTTAGGCCTTTTACTAAAGTTTGGTCTATTTTTCATAAAAGAAGGAAAATAGAGGAAATTGGAAAAATAGAAGAGAAAGAGCACATTGGAGAAAAGAGAAGAACGTGAAAGAGATGAAGAGCATAGGAAGGGGAGGAACTAAACCAAACTCTAAGGAAAGGGGAGACTCTTCCAATTAATCTCTATTATGTATTCATGAGTAATAGGATTGATTGGTATGTTGTTTAATTCGATTTGAATATGTTAGGTTTTGGGGTAGAATTGTTCATGGAAGTTCATAGAATTGGTCATGGAAATTAATCCCTAAATTGATTAGAATTGGAGAAATTGATGCAATGATGCGTTTATAATTGTTGTGTTACGTATATGTATTATTCATATGCTTTTTGGATGATTTTCTGTTGTTTTGAAAGTTGGAATTTTGGGTAAAAGGGGTGTATTTCGTAGCAGCAGGAAGCTGCAGAATTTTTGATTCTGGTGCAGGGTAACGGGTTACCCAGTCAAACAGAGGCGTAGAAAGTGCAGTTTTGAATGGGGTAACGGGTTACTCAGTTACGGGAACCGGTTACCAGAGAAACAATAGCTTAAAAATATAATTTTTGGACAGGGTAACAGGTTACCGAATTATGGTAACCGGTTACCACTAAAGCTTTTTGAAAAATATTTTATTTTCTAAAATTCATAACTTTCAAACCGTAAGTCTGTTTTGGTCGCCGTTTTGTGCGTTGGGAAGGTAAACGAGTACTCTATCTAATAAAATGGTTTAATGGGAAATGACCCGATTTTATTTTGAAAAGCTCGATTTATTTCGTTTATAGCGTGTTTTGTACATTGTGTGCATGATTTGGTTAATGTGACAATATGGTGATGTTGTAATGATATAACTGTGATTTGACGTTATATATGGTGTGAATTATATATGATATAATTGTGGATGGTGTTGAAACTGAATATATAGTTCGATGTTGCTTTTGATGAGTTATTGGTGATGACATTATTCATTTTGATCCAGTGGTGATGTTGTGACAACATGATTATAATGTGATAATGTGGTTATGATATGATTGTGCTGCAATTGTAATGATTGTTGGAAGGATATGTGGTTGATTTGAATGATGCTTCTGACATGAACATACTTTATCGGTGATGAAAATGGTGAGTTATGGTGAGACGATGCGGTGCATCGGATCAGTGATGTTATAAGTATGTTATATGTGTGCATTCATTCATACACATTTTGGTGATGGATCCCGGTGATGTTGTGGATCAAATGGTGGGCATAATTTCCATTGTGTGGAATTTGTGCCGGTTGGGCTGTATCTTGGTGATGAATAGATCAGTCGGATGGGTTTAGCCCATGTATGGTACCACATGCATGTAGTTGCATTGCATTAGGATGTATGTATGGTTATAACATGAATGGAAGATGTCCAATGTTATAACTTGGTGTGATTGATTTAATTGATGTGTTTGGTGCATTATTGTTGTAAACCTGAATATAATCAATTGAGTGGATAATATGCATGATATCTTGTTATTTGTGAATTTATAACATTGATTAATTGCGAACGAGACTCACCCTTACATGTTGATATTTTCAGACTGAGGAGTAGCGGCTCATAGCTCGGTGAGGATAGCTTGTAGAGCTAATCCGTTATTTGGTGTCGTGTCAGTCATGCTCTGATAGTGTAACACTGAGAATGATTTAGTTTAGAGTTCAATTTACATACTTTATTTAATGGTTCTGATTTTGATCAATTACTTGTATTCTGTGATGCGTACTTTCCGCTGTGTTAAACATGATGTTGTTTATTTGATGAATCATTTCTAATAATGCATGAAAGTTGACACATGTTTGGTTTAAAATGAATTGTGGCACCCTTGGTTGCATGTTTTTACTCTGATTATTTTAATAATTGTCGCGGGGGTTAAGAAGGGTGTTACACACAAAACTTCAGCTTTTCGACTTTGTCTTCACCAAGCAGATTTTGTTTCCCTAATTCGACCAGACCCCTTTCACTGACATGGCCCAATCTCATGTACCAGATTTATGTCTTCGACAAAGGTTTCATGGATGCGACATTTGTCGAACCACTTACAACTTTAGCCTCAAGGGTATACATGCCTTGTTTCTTCATGTCTCTCAAGACTTCCTTCGATCCCTTCATGACTCTTAGGATACTTTTCTCTCCTTGGAAAACATATCCTTTCTTGTCGAATTCACCAAGAGAAATCAAATTTCTCTTCAAATCAGGAATATACATGACTTCAGTCAACAACCTTATTGACTCGTCATGGAGCTTGAATCTCACAAATCCAACACCTACAATCTTGCAAGCTTTGTTGTTTCCCAGCAATACAGATCCATCATCTTGATCACATAATTCCTCGAACAAGTCTTTGTTTGGAGTCATGTGCCAAGTGCAACCTAAATCTATAATCCACCATTTTCTCGAGTCACTGCTCGAAACCACAAGAACATCAGATGATTCAAAATCATCTTGAACAATGGCTGCATTGCCATTATCCTTACCTCCATGATCTTTCAGGCGTTCAGGGCACACCTCTCTTGTGTGACCCTCCTTCTTACAATGATAACATCGAATGCAAGATGCTTCGTCATTGTAATACTTCTGTTGACTTTTGCCCTTCTTCTTATCGAACTTACCCTTATTTCGCAAGAATTTTCCTTTAACGGCCAAACCTTCACCAACCGTCAAAGGTTTATGCTCCTTTCGTTCGTTCAAGTCCTTAGAATAGAGGGCTGATTGAACTTCTTCAAAGATCAGGGACTCCCTTCCATTTAAGAGAGTTTCTTTAAAGTGAGCATGTGATCGAGGCAAGGCACACAATAGTAACAACGCTTGATCTTCATCATCGATCTTCACATCAATATTTTCAAGATCAAGAATCAGCTTGTTGATCATATCCAACTGCTCAGCCAACACTTTATCTTCAATCATCTTAAATGAGTAGAAAGCTTGCTTCAGGTAGAGTCGATTTACCAGCGATTTGGTCATGTACGCACTTTCAAGTTTCACCCATAACCCTGATGTCGTCGTCTCGTTTGATACCTGCCGAAGAACCTTATCACCAAGACTCAACAAAATTGCACTGTGGGCTTTCTCTATCATGGTCATCTTTTATTTTCCATTTAACGCAACATCCATAGCTGTTGCTCCCTTCAACGCTTCCAAACAACCTTGCTAAACCAGTAGGGCTTTCATCTTTAAGCGCCACAGACCGAAATCATCCACTCCAGTGAAATTTTCAATCTCATACTTTGTTGAAGGCATCTTCTCCACGCTCACCGCACCAATTTGTTATGAAAAGGATGCCTTGATAAATAAAGGATAAAATGTTTCTTTGTGATCAAGAAACACATAAGGGTTATAAAAGACGATAAACACGAAGAACAACAAGGATTGATTATAACTGCTATTCTTTCCTTTCTCTTTAAACAAGATTACAAGTTACACGAATAACAAATAACTCTCTCACCCTAAATTAGGATTTGCAGTATGCAATGATGAGAGACTAGTATGCTATTTATAATAAAACCTAACATACTAACTAATGGGCTTTTTCCACAAGGCCCATTACACAAGCTAACTTAATAAACAAGCTAATTTAACAAATTAAGGTTTAAACACTAAAACCTAATTTAACATGCTAATAACCCTAGCATCTTTGACACCTGCATGCTAGATCCATCTTCAACTACAACATGCACATTTTGACACCAGCTACCCTTCGACCATACTAGAGTTTGATCTAATATCTCACAGTTGGAAATTTTGAATTAGTGTGATAACGATTAACAAGATCAAAAATAGGGTTAATAAATTATAGACTAAGTAATTGTTATCTATATTGAGTTTTAGGATCTAGAAAAATCTTGGAGAAATATTCTCAAATTTTAATTTTTCTAGAAATTTGACGAAGATTAATGAAGATAGTGATGTATATGAAGATGAAGAAGGGGAAGAAGATGAAGATAGGTAAAAAAATTAGTCGTTGATGGTGTACTATAATAATGAATAGACTGTCAAGATCCAACGGCATAGAATTCGTCAAAAAGATCAAATGGTTAAAATAAAAAAATTGAAGTCTATGGTAGATACTCAATAATAGTATCTCACCTAAGACATTTAGAGTTAAAGCTAACAAAATGGACTAAGTTGGCTAATAGAATAGTTTTTGAAGGACTAAAATATAAAATTTATTAGATACGGGACCAAAGAGAAATAATGAATTAAGTTACAGGATCAAAAGATGCATTAAACCTTTATGTTATTATTGTTTACATAATTCTTAAGTGTGTGCAAACATGTTTCATTTATACTGAAATAATAGGTCTTATATCATGCATACTTTCATAAATTGTGATGCAGTCGTTCAAGTAGCTTGGAAGGGGAGTATGAAACAATAATTTCTATTTCATGTCAAATGTATGATGATATTTAATATCAGTGTAAACAATTTGGATTTCAAAAAACATTAAAAATATTAAATTGATTTCAGTATCACAAACTTTATTACAGGTTAATAATATTTTTAAAAAAATATCAGTTGTATGTTGTGTTGGGTAAGTAACTACGTTTAACTATATTAACTAATCAAGTAACTTATGGAACAAGTTAGATTTCTCTAACTTGTTCTTGGTGTAATTATTAGGAAAACTCCAACAAGTTTCCATGTTACTACAGCACCATTTCTTGCCCAAAATATTGATCAAAGAAAAATTACTATAAAAAAAGACAACAATTTCTAAATCACAACATTAAACAAAATTTATAATAATAAATTTGTAAGAAAAATTCATAAATAACAAGAAATAAAGGATAACTCATAAGTTGAAGTCATTTAATCAAGAATAGAATAGAGGTTGAAATCAATGAACTGTAGCAAAGAATCAAGTAGCTAAAAACATGAACCACATTCAAGAAACTAGTAAAAAGGCAGGAGCAGTTGCTGGTGGAGGGAGGTGTAAAAGGTGTTGGATGCAAGTGTGAGTGGTTACTATGGGAATAATTAGTCAAATCTAATTATGGCAAGATACAACATTAGTAAGGAACAATAATAAGAATAACAAAGCTTATGGCTTATATGTGTTTTGTAATATACTTCATTCATTTTATAGTATGTGGATTACTATATAAGATGAATCATTAGTTTGTAATAATATCAACAACATATAAAAATTCAATCTTTCTTCTTTAGACACTTATATCTCTTCGTACAAATTCATTGTTCATGTTATACTAATTTCTTATTTAACTTTAAGAGAGTTGTATTTCATATCACTATTAGAAGTCAAAATTCCGATGTAACTCTAACAATTGGCATCAGAGCCTATAATGGCTTCTTCTAGTGGATCGGTCAAGGCCGGCAAATATGAAATTGAAAAGTTCAATGGAAAAAATGATTTTTCCTATTGGAGGATGCAAATGAAAAATTTGCTTATATCACAAAAGTTACATAAGGCATTAGCGGGGAAAGAACAAAAACCTGCGAGTATGAAGGATGAGGATTAGGAAGAGCTAGATCTTGAAGCACGGGCAGCCATAATCTTATGTCTTGAGAGGGATGTTGCATTCTTGGTAAATGAAGAATCAACGACTGCTGGCGTGTGGGCAAAGTTAGAGAATAACTTTATGGTGAAAACTCTAACAAATCGGATTTATTTAAAATCTAGATTATATACATGCAAAATGGAGGAAGACACCTCAATCCGGGATTATGTCAATAAGTTTGATAGGATTATATCAGACTTGAAAGATATAAGAGTGAAGATTGATGATGAAGACCAAGCACTTATGTTGCTTCTTGCATTGACCAAGAAGTATGAAAATCTAGTTCAAACATTGATGTTTGTGGGTGATACTCTAACCAAGGATGAGACTAGAACATCGCTATTAGCGGATGATCTTCGAAAGGTTGCTACTAGTGGAATGTCTGGTAATGGTGGAGAAAATAAGGAGCAGGCACAAGGATTGTTTGCTAGTAGGGGGCGGAACAATGAAAGAGGAAAGGGAAAGGTCGGGAAGTCTAGATCAAAATCTAGAGCTCCTGCGGAAAGAACATGCTTTAAATGTGGCGAGCTTGGGAACTTTAAAGCAAAGTGTCCAAATAAAAGAGTATTATTCAAGAAGTATACCAACAACGAAAACAACTCTAGAGGTATACAACAAGATTTGCAGGAGGCGAGTTATGTCTCAAATGGCGAGGATGATTGCTTCTCAGTTTCAGAGCAAGACCATGATATCTCCAAAAGATGGATGCTTGATTCAGGAGCTTCACACCATATGTGCCTAAAGAGGAAGTGGTTTACTACATACCAAAGCGCAGATGGTGGTACAATTTTAATGGGGAATAACCATGCCTGTAAAATTATAGGGTGTGGTACAATTCAAATAAAGATGCATGATGGAGCAGTAAGGACTTTGAGGAACGTGAGACATGTCCCTAATTTGCGGAAAAACCTTATTTCTCTTGGTGTATTAGAGGAAAATGGTTGCAAAATAATCTTAGAAAATGGAGTCTTAAAGGTTGTTCGTGGTTTGTTGGTTGTGATGAAGGGGGTTCGTCACAGGAATCTTTATTCTCTTGTGGGGGAAACTGTTACGGGTGATTTGGCAGTTGGAATCAATAAAAGTAAAGTCCAGACGGAAAGTACGAGGATGTGGCACATGCGCCTTGGGCATATGTCTGAAAAGGGTCTATCACTGCTTGGTGAGAAAGGTTTGCTGAAGAACATGGAAAAGTCATGCATGGAATTTTGTGAAAATTGTGTGTTTGGTAAAGCACATAGGTTGCGGTTTTCTACAAGCAAACATAAAAGCAGGGGGATATTAGACTATGTGCATACTGACGTTTGGGGTCCGGTTACTTCTAAGGGTGGTTCCAGGTACTTTGTTACATATGTTGATGATCATTCAAGGTATGCTTGGATATATTTTCTTAAGCATAAAAATGAGGTATTTGATGTTTTTAAATGTTGGAGAGCAATGGTTGAGAACAAAACGGGTAGAAAGTTGAAAACTCTGCGATCGGATAATGGTACAGAGAATACAGATGGAGCTTTCAAGAGGTTTTGTGATCAGGAAGGCATTGTTAGACATTGGACGGTCAGAGGTACACCACAACAGAATGGAGTTGCGGAAAGACTGAACCGCACACTTCTTGAGAAAGCAAGGTGTATGCGCTCTAATTCTGGGCTAGAACGAGAATGGTGGGCAGAGTCAGTTGCTACAGCTTGTTATGTAGTAAATAGATCCCCACATTCTAGTTTAGGTGGAGACACGCCCTATAGGGTATGGTCAGGTGAACATGCGGATTATGAAAGACTGAAAATTTTCGGATGCACAGCCTATTATCACGTTAAGGATAACAAACTTGATAACAGAGCCAAGAAAGATATCTTTCTAGGATATGCAAAAGGGGTCAAAGGCTATCGTTTTCGGAGTGTAGAAGATTATAAGTTTGTGATCATCAGGGATGTTACATTTGACGAAAAATCTTTGGTAGCTTTGTCAAAAGCTATTAAACCTATTAATGGTGATGTGACGATGTCAAATAAGCAAGTTATTGAGATAGAATCTGAAGACCAACCAGATTCTAGTCATGGTCAGGTGGAGAATCCTATCGCTAGTGAAGACGAGGAAGAGGATGAACTTGATCATGAGGAGGTTCAGTAGGAAAATACACATGTGTTATAACAACAACAAGAATCTTTGGATGCCACTAGGCCAAAGAAAAATTATAAACCAGTTCAAAAGTTTGGGTCAGACAAACCTCTTAGGCATTATGGACAGGTTAACTTGGTGGAATATGCACTCTCAGTTGAAGATGATGAGCCAGTCACCTTCAAGAAATCTATCAAAGACAAAGATAGAGAGAGTTGGTTGGTTGCTATGGAGGAAGAGATGCAATCTCCCACAAGAACAAGACATGGGAGGTGGTCCCATTGCCTGTAGGAAAGTCTGCTATAGGTTGTAAGTGGGTGTATAAAAGAAAAGAAGATCATACTAAGTCGGGTGGTACAAGATATAAGGCTAGACTAGTGGCCAAGGGGTTTGCACAAAAGGAAGGAGTTGATTACAATGAGATATTTTCTTCGGTGGTGAAACATACTTCTATCCGAGTGCTATTAAGTTTAGTAGCTCATGGTGATCTTGAGCTCGAACAACTAGGTATGAAGACATCCTTCTTGCATGGAGACTTAGATGAGGAGATATATATGCATCAACCTGAGGGATACAAGGTTGAGGGTAAATAGGGTCAGGTATTTCGCTTGAGGAAATCACTTTATGGGTTGAAACAATCTCCTAGACAGTGGTACAAGCGATTTGATTCTTTTATGATAAAACAAGGTTACTCTAGAAGTAGTTATGACAGTTGTGTCTATATTCAGAAGCTTCTTGAAGGTGATTATATCTATCTATTATTGTATGTCGATGACATGCTTATTGCTTCAAAAGCAATGTGGAGATAGATAAGTTGAAATTTAAACTTGGTAAAGAGTTTGAGACGAAGAATTTGGGCGCTGCAAAGAAAATATTGGGTATGGAGATTAGAAGAGAGCGGATAAACCAGAAACTGTTTTTGAGTCAAAAAGGATATTTAGAATGAGTTGTTGAAAGGTTCGGACTGAAATGTGCTAAGTCGGTGGTTACTCCATTAGCTCCACATTTTAGGCTTTCTGGTAATCAATCTCCCACTACAGCAGAAGATAAGGCATACATGGAAAATATACCTTATGCTAGTGCAGTTGGCCGTTTGATGTATGCTATGGTGTGTACACGTCCAGATATTTCACAAGCGGTAAGTGTTGTCAGTAGGTTCATGGCGAATCCGGGAAAGGCACATTGGGAAGCAGTGAAATGGATTTTGAGGTACTTAAAAGGTACCATTAACACCGGTTTGTGTTTTGGTGGAGATACATGTCAAATAAGCGGGTTTTTTGATTCAGATTATGCTGGTGATCTAGATAGACGACGATCTACTACTGGTTATGTTTTTCAAATACATGGTGCTCCAGTTAGTTGGCGATCGATGTTACAGTCCACATTGGCACTCTCAACTACGGAAGCTGAGTACATGGCGGTAGCAGAAGGAGTAAAGGAAGCATTGTGGCTAAGGGGTCTTCTAGATGATTTGGGTATGAAACAAGAATGTGTAAGACTGAGTTGTGATAGTCAAAGTGCGTTGCATTTAGCAAAGAATCAGGTTCATCATGCTCGGACCAAGCATATTGATGTAAGATATCATTTTATACGGGATATCGTAGAAGAAGGACATATTTCTCTTACGAAGGTACATACTGATGATAACCCAGCTGACATGTTAACCAAGGTTGTATCAGATAGAAAATTTCAACACTGCTTGAACTTGCTAAACATTACTCCATATTCGTCCAAAATTTGAATGCTTCAAATTATGAACGAGGTGGAGAATTGTGGGAATAATTAGTCAAATCTAATTATGGCAAGATACAACATTAGCAAGGAACAATAATAGGAATAACAAAGCTTATGGCTTATATGTGTTTTGTAATATGCTTCATTCATTTTATAGTATGTGGATTACTATATAAGATGAATCATTAGTTTGTAATAATATCAACAACATATACAAATTCAATCTTTCTTCTTTAGACACTTATATCTCTTCGTACAAATTCATTGTTCATGTTATACTAATTTCTTATTTAACTTTAAGAGAGTTGTATTTCATATCACTATTAGAAGTCAAAATTCCGCTGTAACTCTAACAGTTACAGTCTCACATCGCCTATGAATGGATAGAATGTTGGATTTATAAGAGAGATGATCCATTTACATAACACTTTAAAGTTTTGGGTTGAGATGTGGTGTCTCCCTCTTTCGTGGTCATGGAGCACCAATCTCATTGGTTAATGTGGTAGGCTTAGATTTATTCATGATACTAAAGATTAGATTTCTTCAGGATATAGCTTACATACATTCCTAAAAATTGAACATACTTATGATTTTTCTTACAAATAATAACAAGATTTATGATCTACCAGCATATATTTTACCGTGTTGATTGCCATAAAAATTTGTTTTTTCAAAAGCGGAGAGGGTTCGATGTAACATTCCTTCTTTTGATCCAAATATCTTATAGGTAATAAATCTTGACAAAATACAACTAGTAGCAAAGCTATGAGAATTCCAAATTGCAGTAAAGTTATACGTTAACAGGGGAAATGATAACTAGTTCAATTTTTTCAAATGACAACTTCCCTAAACATTCTTTCTCAGATCATGAACCTCTTATGTAGAGCAACAAATGTTCTACTATACTTTTCAAAAATTAATCTAGAAAATTGAGGAAAAGAACCCACTACAACCTAGAGCGAAATGGTCTTTTTTGAGAGAAATTACCAATCCCAATTATAACTTTTACGAGTTTACTAAGGATCCATTGGCTTTCCTTTCGTAACTCCAATTGGTTGGTAATTTCTTTTCTTTTTGTCGAGTTGTTTTTTCAGTTTTATTGTATAAACAGGTTAGAGAACCCTTAATTCTCCCGTTTTATCATCTTACTTAAAAAAAACTATATACTATAATGAGATGAGATGCTTATTAAGACAAAATTCTCTTACAAGAAACAAGCAGAAAATATACTAACGCATAACACTAATACCAATCTCTATGTGTTGCGTGAAAATCGGGATGAGACACCAGATGCCTTCTTTGGGCTCGGGCTCAAGAAATGATTTTTGTTTTCGGGTCACGACCAAACTTTTTATTGTTTCCAAAGTAGGAAAAGGAAAAAAGTTGCACAAACCTTAAAAGATATGCAATGCAAATAATACAAAATTAAAAGCAGTGCAAAAAAGGGGGAGAGATTCCGGGTAAGGGGTTGGTTATACGAAGGGAAGGTATTAGCACCCTACGTATCTATAGTACTCTATAGGTTTCTTTGTTATGTTTGTCTGTTTATTTCTTTCTATGCTATTGGGGAGGTTTTCTGTTGTGAGATAGGTGGGACCTAAGGTGTTTGTTTGATTATGCTCGCAAAGATCATCGCAATCTTCTGCATACATATCCCTTAGAGGGAATCAGAGAAACTGTAGCTCGAGGTCTACGGGTGCTAAGGTTTGAGTGGTTTGAGGGAGATATAAGTTTTGCTCGCCAAGGATACGACCTTGTGCCTACGTATCCTCAAAGGGATGTTGAGAAAGTTAGAGCAATCGTAATTCCCACTTATGCTAGTGGAAGCAAAGGATAAGAGACAAATGTCATCTTAATGCTCGATGTATCTAATCTATTTCATCACATACATCTGTTTGATTTTGTTTGAATCTTTTCATTATAAGACCCGGGCTGTGCCACTTATGGTTCTTAGAATGATAAAGATGTTTTGTTTAGCCAGCCTTGTGGCAAAAACAAGTTTGATTAGCCAGCCTTGTGGCAAAAAGTTTTGATGAGCCAGCCTTGGGGCAAAAAGTTTTGATGAGCCAGCCTTGTGGCAAAAACTTTTGATTAATTAGCCAGCCTTGTGGCAAAAAGAAAGTTTGATTGTGATGATATAGAAGAGATGCTCCTATCATAGAGATGATAAATGTCTAATTTCCTAGGGTATTTGATTTGGATATGGGGATGCTTTTAAGAAGCCCGTGGGTCCTTGTACGAAGCCCAAAAGGAGGCTATCCGAGGGTCCTTGCATTGTAAGCCCAAGAGGAGGCTATGGGAGGGACAATCGAGGGTCCTTGTATTGTAAGCCCAAGAGGAGGCTATGGGAGGGACAAGTCGTTTATATGAAGCCCAAGAGGAGGCATGGTATAGTTGGTTTGAGCTCTTAGAGCGATTTCACCGGGAAACCATACTCTATGTCCTAACCTAGCTAAGGGAGATTCTTTGTACGAAGCCCAATAGGAGGCTATGGGGAACCTAGTGTTGTACTAAGTTGAACAAATATATATATAACATGAACAAGTATATGAACAAATATGAACAAGTATATGAACAAACATGAACAAGTATATGAACAAGTATATATGACAAAGTGTGTGTGTACATTGGAGTTTATGAAGGAAATATACCTTTAAGGATGAACGGTTTATTAAACAAGGTTATGTACACGGGAGTTTGGACTTATACTTGGGGAGAGGCCCAATGAGTTTATTCAAAGCTATGTAAACAAATATTTACAAAGGGGGTTGGGACTTATACCTTGAGGGAGGCCCAGGAAGATTTTGAAGAAAACCCTAATTTTTGATTTGTTATTCGAGGGTTTAAATCAAATTGATTGAGGTATATAAAATATAGGCGTATATACAAAGAAATACCTAATTTTATACAAGGGAATAGGACTTATACCTTAAGGGATGCCCATGTTTTATTTTATAAAACATGGTTGATTGATTTATTAACAGACGCGAGGTTTCATCGTTTGAAAACTTTGATCGTTTGTTTTAATCGAGGATTGAAAACAGTTTGAAAGTTTGACAAAAGTCAACTTAATTAAGGTAAGGACAAAGCCTATGCCTAACTAAGACCTAAGTGATTAGGGTTTGATCACAAAATATTTACAAGTGATTAGATTTTGAAAATCAAATGAAAAAACTATTTTTTAAAGTATTAAAAACACTTAAAAATAAGTCATTTTAAGCCTAATAAAAATGCATCAAATAAATATTATTTTTGTGATTTTTTTGGACATACATAAAAGAAGTGTACAAAAAATGAAGTTAAAATGATGAGTTTTGATTGGTTAATGAATTGATTAAAGTTGTAAAGAAAAATGAAGAAAAATGGTGTTAAAAAAAGAAGGTTTGGTCCCTAAGGGTGTTGAACTCACGACCTTGAGGTTACCAACCAAAACAACAACCAACTGAGCTACGCGCGCAGCTTGTAAGTAACACACGTTCATTTAATTATATTTAAAAACGAATGTTTGAATTTTCTGAACAAAAATGGCGCCAAGAACACACCCTGATTTGATTTTTGAAAATCTTTGAAACTGGACCATTTTGATCGAGTAGATAGTCTATCTCACTCAGTTTTTCACAAGGAACATGATGATACCCTCATAATTCATTTATTTTCACTCTAAGGTTATCAATTTTCTGATGAACACGAAGAACCCTAATTCTATGATTCAATCTAAAATCATGTATGATTGATGAATTATGAAATTGATTGAGGGTTAATGATCAGTGATAGTGCAGAAACAAGATAGCAAAGCAATATTTCATTTATGATGCATGAATGGTAGAGTTTAAAGTTCAAAGCACTTACCTCAAAAGTTTGCAAAACTGGAAATTGAATTCGTGCATGGAGGTGTTACAGATGTTGTTTCTTGATCTGGACAGCTTCAATGATGATTATGGAACATGTTTGAATGCTTGGAATGAACTGAAAACTCCTGGATCAAGAGGTGGAACCCGATCTGCAGTAGAGCCAAGTGAGGATTGAGCTTGATGATTCTGGGGTTACAGGCTATATGTGATTTATTGGATAGTTCATATGTGATATATGGATGATGTTTGGAGTGTTAGTTTGGACAGAAATGAGCTAGAATGGAATTTGGCATGATAAGGCTCAATATGTGTTCATATGGATGTGAGGTAGTGATTTTGAGATTTGAGGTGTTTTGGGGTGTGTGAGTGGATCAAACACTTCCCAAATGATGTTTAGAAGTTGTTAGAACCATCACTTTGGTCAGAACTTGCAAGGTTTGAAGATTGCAATTCTTCCTCCTTTGAAACTCATGAAACTTGCAACTTAAGAAAGAAAGAGAAAACCAATGCTTGGAAAGGTTTTGGTGTGATTTTGAATGAAGTTTGGACCTCTATTTATAGGCCAAGAATTCTGAACTCCAAGCTTTGCAAGTTGAGATATCTTTGGTGATTTGACATTAGGAGATAAAATGGAATCTTTCACATTTAATGCATAAGGTTAAAAACCTAAACCATGGTTAAAAATCTCAAGTGCTTCCTATCTTCTTCCAATCTTATCTCAAGTGGTAAATATCTTGCATTGATTACTTGTTTATGTCATTGCTTGCATCATTTGCCAAAAAGTGTTCATAATTTGTGAAAATGGCTTGAAATTTTAAGCATTATGGCCACTAATGTCAAAATTCAAAACCATAGCTCCACTCCATAATTTTTCATGATCTTGGTCATTTTGGAAAGCTCTTGTTAGGTAATTCAAATCCCTAGTTGAAAGCTTCCTCAAGATCCTTAAGGAAATGGGTGAAAAAGATCCATGAAGTTTGGAAAAAATGAAGTTTTCCATGAATTTTGCAAAAAGTACCAACTTTGAAGCTCCATATCTCTTAAATGGTTGATCTCTTGCAAAACAATTATATGTGACAAAGTTGTTCATTGGATCAAAATCTATAACTTTCATGTTGGAAGTTTTTTTCAGTTTGTAGGTGAGATTTTGAGATATTCCCTTCCAAAGTTTGGAAAAAACCCTTGAAAACACTTAGAAAATTTTCTAAGTATGAAAAGTCAAACTTTTGACTTTTTGATTCTTGATTTATTTTCTTGATTTTTCTTGATCAAATATATTGATGGTTTAAAACTTCAAGAGTCATGGTTGACCAAATTTTCCAAAAAGTCAATGGTGATCTTGTACAGTTGACTTTTTCAGGTGAATCGCGTTTTTGGAGATTTCAAGTGAATTAAGCTATCCTCACCAAATGAATGGTATGAATGGATCATATTGAGTTATTGGAGGATCTTGAGCCATGTTTTGAGTTGTGGCACCATGTCCTGATTAAAAAGTCAGTTGTTCAGGTGAATTAGGTTAAAAACCCTAATTGTGGGCCAGATGAAATTGATGACTATGGCTCTTGAATTGAAGTACAATTTCCATTGGATATTGACATAGGGATTATTTGAGGATTATTGAACCCTTTGAGTGATTCCATGGATCTTTTTAAGGTTTCCCAAATGTGATCCCTGATTTCAGTCCCTGATAGGTTCAAAACCCTAGTCTGATGACTTGAAATTTCACTGTTGATCAATCCTTGTGTGGGAGATGTCTCGAGCCAATAGATTAGGTCAAGATTATGCATTTTGGTTCTTTAGGTCATGTCCCAAGCCAATAGGTCAAATCCTGAGCAAAAGTCAGGAGTATGCTGTCTTCAGTCAAAACCCTAATTTGGTTGATTCAAGGCCTTTGAGCTTGTTGAAATGAATCTTTGAGGACCAAATGTTGATTGTTGATGAAGATGGTTCATTTGAGATGGAGGGAGAACAAAACCTTAATTGATTGTTACTCGTACTGATGAGTGATTTCCTGATT
Source organism: Vicia villosa (assembly GCF_029867415.1). NCBI lineage: Eukaryota > Viridiplantae > Streptophyta > Magnoliopsida > Fabales > Fabaceae > Vicia > Vicia villosa. The sequence goes on from NC_081184.1 coordinate 48,653,097, forward strand.
AAACCCTGCTGAGTCACAAGTAGCAAACACAAGCTATGTAGTTTGTTAGTGATGCAAATGATGCACATGATATGATATGATGTGGTATCTTAGGTCAAAAATTGGGGTATGACACTATCAAAAGTCTTAAGCACTTTTTTCTTCTACCTACTTCTAACCAAAAGGGTTGGGCTTATATATATGAAAGATCACAAGATAAGTATGTCTCATGAACCTTGCCTCCTTCAAAATTGGGAAACCTTTGGACATGCCTAACCTCTATACAAAATTAGATAAGTCACCGATTGACAATATTATTAAAATTAACCAAATGGTCTTCTCAATAATTAAAACATATCATACTCGATTTCAAGAAGAGAATGACATTATGACAACTGAATAAAAAATGCAACACATTATCATTAGAAGTATAAATAAATCTGCGAGAGATTGTATTATACGAACTAAATAATGAACTTGGTTTCAAAACTAATCAACGTGAAAACAATAAGATAATTTGTTCAAACGAATTAGAGATGATAAAGCAAATACTGCAACAAATCAAAGCAAAACCTTGTAACATATCACGTCACATACATATTAAACAGTAACAATATGTAGAAAGTGTTTAACTTTCACAATGTATTGTGTACGCATTTGTATTCAAAGATTAAATTCATTAATCAAATAATTACAAAAATAAAAATGCAAAGTTTATTAGTTTCTTTGGATGTTCCACACAATCTGAGCGCCGCTTTCAAAGCCAACTCTTTATTTAAATCTTCACCATAGAAGAATTTACAGCTACACAAAAATGAAAAAAGAAATGGAAAAAATGCAAGCAATTAAATAATTTTTATTACTTTATCATTATCTTTTGAAATTTAAAATACTCGTATTTAATTATTTTTATTTTAAAAAATTTTAAAATTTGATAAATAACACGTAAAAAAATTATTCAAAAATTTAAATGTTAAAGAGTAATTAAATAATTTTCAAAATTTTAAAAAATATCAAGACTAAAATTGAATGCATAAAAAAATTTGTAAGAACTAAAATATAATAATTTTTCAATAGAAATTAAAAATAAAATTTAAGACATTTATCAGACCTTAAATAATTTTTTGAAATTTCAATGTTGATACTAGTCCGTAGAATATATGTACCACTTAAATGATATGGTCCTTGCTATCATTATTAACAATGTATTACATAAATCATACCAAAAACTTATGATTCCAAGAATTCATAATTGTAGGAAAGATGGAACAACAAAACTACATAAAGTAATTGAATAATTGAGGCATTAAAATAAGTATGGACTACTTATTCTCCATAAAATGTATCATGAAGTTTTAACTTTAGCAACTCCTTTTTAACCCATAACTATAGCATTTGTAAAATATAAAACTAACATATGGACCATAGCAATTTTTTTTTTAAATTTAAAAGATAAAAGTATATGATCTTTTTGCTTTACTTAAGAGAGTGAAAAAAAGTTAAATCTTCTTTGCCTCGATAGCTTCATATTTCAAACAAAACAAAACAAAAATTATTGGATGAACCTCTACCCTCTTCTGCGTATCTAAATTTGTAGTGTTCTCTGACAGTTGCTTTTTCTCCTTTTCTTAGCATTTTAAACTGTATCATAAAAGAAAAAGTTATGTTTATTCTTTTAGATAAGTATAAAAAAAATCAAAAAATAAATGCATTTAAGCATGTTGAGAGTTAGTGAACATACAACCAGTATATTAGATGTTTTCCTAGTTTGCAATAAGGATACCATTTTAGAAAGATTCTAAAGTCTCACATTAGTTAGAGATAGAGCATTGAAAGAGTTTATATAGAATGACACTCTTCATCTTACCAACCGATTTTGTAAGAAAGAGTTAGGTCAAACTCAAATATGGTATCAGAACCTATCGATCGGACTATGGGCTGTCCACCGTTAATATCCACGCACCAAGCCCAAAAGAATGCTGGGCGTGAGGGGGTGTATTAGGAAGATCCTAAAGTCCCACATTAGTTGGAGATAGAGCATTGAAAGAGTTTATATAGAGTGACACTCCTTACCTTACCAATCGGTTTTATAAGGATGAGTTAGGTCAAACTCTAATGTACAATCCCAACTTACGTAGACACAGAAAACCCAGATGAGTAAAATAGCATATGAGAAAAAAGTGCAAGTGTGTTGCAGAAAGTATGTAAAATCATGTTGCTAATTAGGAATACCATAAGTATGACACGAAAATCTTATAAAAGTAAATATATAAAAGTAAATATAATGTAGAAGTAAAATAAAAAAGAATCTTACGTTTAAGAGTTTGAACTTCGGTAGACCACTTTGAGAATGCTAGGAAACAAGACATCCATGACGCGAGAAGAGTTTCATCTTTCTTTCACTGAAACGAAAACGTGGTGGAGCAATTATCTTTCTTAAAGATATGCTTGAATATAATATCGATGAAATATTGGCACGCACTTTATCACAACCCTGTAGATTGATCTCTCTCAATTGTGTGCAATTTTCTACCACATGTTTCACTCCTTTCTCTGTGACGCAATCACAATTTTCAAGGTATAATTGCAAAAGGCCAAAACAACCCTTTGAGATCACATAAAGTGTTTCATCATCAACCCTTGTAAGTGACAAATTCAACACCTCCAATTTTGAAACTTCAAAGTTCATTCCAACAAGTAGCTTCATTGTTGAACAATTGGATATGTTCAAATGTCTAATGTTACCAAATCCCTTTAAAACTTGACCGATACCTTGGTCGGATATAAATTGACAAGAATTCAAATCAAGCAGCTGCAAACTAGGGAAAATGGAAGAAAACATTATGACAGTTTCATCTCTTAATTCTGGACAATGATCCAAATAGAGAGACTTTAGTTGATAGTTTACAATAGAATCCATCAAAGAACTAGAATTCTCTACACTCTCTTTTCCTATAGATGTCCATTCCATTTTGATCTCAATAAGTGAAGGACAATTTCTAATGAGTGAAAACAAGGCAACTTCTGTTAGCATGTTACATTGACTAAGGTTTATAGACACCAAATCACCCAAAAACAAACATAACTCAATGACATGTTGATCATTTAGAAAATCAGCCTTTTGAAGATCCAAATATTGTATACCTTGACACTTGGATAACAAACAAAAAATTCCTGCATAACTATAACCGTCACAATTATGGAGGAAAAGCTTGGTCAAAGGAATACCCTCCCTTGCTATAGAGGACAACAACTCATCTGATATTTTCCAAGCGAATAAATCAAGAGAAGTCAAACTCTTTAAACTTACCAATGAGGCAATGAAATGTGAAGTAAAATTCTCAAAAGATGTCGTACTCTTAGAATTCGAATTGGATAAAGACCTCAATGTTGGTCTTTGGAGGACAATAGAAGCCATCTTCAGGATTCTACAGTAGTCAATAATGGTAGCCTCTTCGAGAAACTTACAGTTCTTGAATAAGTAAAAGACTGATAATTGAAAGAAAACATTATCATGAGAGAGATTAACTTTGCGGATTCTAGAAAGTGCCAATGAAAGAGCCGTTGCAGAGAGAAATATGGAGTTTCGATCAAATTTGAACTCCCTAGGGTTACTGAGGTCAAGTTCCTCAAGGAAACGGAAGCGATCGGCAATGAATAACATGTCGGTTTCATACAGAGTACCAATGTTGGAACATACGAGACATGTCAAAGTTGTAATTTTTTTGGAGAAAGCTCGCAATCCCTTTGCTGGAATTTTGAGTTGATTGGAGAGATTGAGTGATGTGATGTTCAATTGAAAACGAGATATTTGGATAAGAACAGGGTTGAGGTCACCATAGTAGGAGGATAGGTTGAGGGAGGCGATGTTGGAGAATCTACGGAAGAGGGTATAAAAGAGTTGGCATGTTGGATTATAGATCGTGAGAGATGATCGAAGATGATTTGTGATGGAGAGTAACTGTTTGGATACCATGGAAACAGACTTCAAATGAATGTAGCGACGATGGTTGTCGATGGTGTCATGGTTGATAAGGAATTTGAAGATACGTTCCCAACATTCATCTGGTAAATAATGATTTGTTGAAAGCATATCTAATGTTTTGCTCCTAGTTTGTGTCGAGGTAGAATAAGAAGAAGCCATAGCCATCACTGATTTTGATCTTAGAGGCTTTCTTTTTCTTTTCATATTGAAGAATTCAATGATGTCTCGATGAGTGTGAGTGGGAATATTTGGGGAATTAGGTCAAATACAAGTTTTGAGAACTGAACATTTGATTTTGGATTTTTCGAATTTGGATTATACTCAAATTGAACTTTCTTTTTAATTATTTTTAAGGTAAATACTTTGAATAAAATGAATTTGGTAGGATTTCCATCTATTATAATTTTATTTTAATTATTTTTATGGTGAATACTTTGAATCCATTGAATTCAGTAAAATACTCATCCATTATCATTCGTTTTTAATTATTTTTATGGTGAATACTCTTCTGAACCCATTAAATTTGGTAGGATACCCATCTATTATCATTCATATTTAATTATTTTTATAGTGAATAATCTGAATCCATTGAATTTGGTAGGATACCCACTATTATGATTAGTTTTTAATTATTTTTATGATGAATATTCTGAATCAATTGAATTTGGCAGAATACCACCCATTATCATTAGTTTTTAATTATTTTTATAGTAAATACTCTGAATTTATTGAATTTGATTAGGGATGGGAATAGGCCAGGCCGGCCTACAGGGGCCTATAGCCTTACCTATTTAAGGTCAGGGTAGGCCAGGCCAAACCAGACTTATTTGATAAAAAGTCAGGCCGGACCTATTTGATAAAAAGTCAGGCTTAGGCTTTTTTTAAAAGCCTATTTAATTACATAGGCCAGACTTAAGCTATTAAAAAAGCCTATGAAGCCTTATAGGCCGACCTATATTTTTATATATATATTAAAAATAGTCTAAATAGGTTGGCCTATATATGCACATATATTAGAAAAAAATGCTAAATAGGTTGGTCTATATATGCATATAAATTAGAAAAATGTTAAATAGATCGACCTAAATATTCATATATAGGCCGACTTATAAGGCTTCTTAAGTAATATGAATTAATTAAAAACTTTAATGAGAAATAGACTTTTAAATAGGCTTTCAAGTTAGGTCAGACTTTTAAAAATATCGGGTCAGGCTGAAAAAAAGAGTCCATAGTAGGCCATAGACCAGACTCTTATAAGTTTATTGTAGGTTAGGATCAGGCTTTATGAAATCTAACCCAGCCTAGCCTATTCCCACCCCTAAATTTGATAGGATACCCACCCATTATTATTTGTTTTTAATTATTTTTCCATTGAATTTGGTAGCATACCCACACATTATCATTTGTTTTTAATTATTTTTATGGTGAATACTTTGAATCCATTGAATTTAATAGGATACTCACCCATTATTATTTGTTTTTAATTATTTTTTATGGTGAATACTATGAACCCATTGAATTTGATAGGATACTCATTCATTATCATTCGTTAGATTCGTTAGATTGTGACCTACGTGATGCGCGGCTGTGTGCATACTTAAGAAGTTATATATCATTTATTTTTATGTTTATATTTTTAGAAATCATGTATCAGTTAAATTTTGATAAATAAAAGTAATAGTATACATTATTTTTCATATATCACTTTTTAATATAAATTTAATAGTAAATGAAGTTAAAAAATTATTAAGAATATTAGTTAGTCGCTATAAAAATTATCAATAATATTAGTTGGAAGTAATAAAAATTAAAAAAATATTTGAAAGGTGAGATTGAGAAATATGAGGAGTTCGGAAAAAAATAGAAAAATATTTTAGTAATTCATTTATTCAACTATTTTATTTTAAAAAATTCAAATTTTAAGATGAATTAATAAAATTGTGACAAAATAGTTTTTGTATATAATAATTTATTAGGAATGTAAAACAAATTACATTAAAATTTTATTTTGTGAAGAAACAATTCAATATAACAATGTACTTTTTTTTAATAAATTAAATTATTATTTATAGTTGTTGAATAAATTATCTACTTATTCTATGTTCTTATGCCTATATATTTAGTTTTATTTATATTATTAATATTTATTAACATATAATCAAGAAAATTTTGTTCATGTATCAACCGAATTAAAAAGACTTTTATTATCCGAGTTTTAATTTAGATATCAAATTGAGTTTATAATTCTTGTACTAATATTCTAATAGATTATAACCAAAAAATAAATATTTAAAAGATTGACATACGTGTTTTTTTTCTATAAATTATAAAATTAAAAATATTTTAATAAATACATGTGTACCATAAATTGATTTTTTTTATTAAAGTAATAATTATAATAAATATTTTTATAAATCATTCATTATATAATTAATAGTCTTATAATTATTTTAATATGAAAATTTGTATAAAGTAAAGATAATGAAATTTTTTTGAAACCGAAGTAAAATAAAAAATATTGAGATGTAAATTAGAATGACTACTAAATAACTAAAAATAGAAAAAGTAGTTAATTAAAAAAATAAAATATGTTTTTGAAAATTTACGTAAGTTTGATTGTCTCTTGAAAGTCATCATATCATTATATATGTTGATTATTTTGCATGTACATGTAAATGTAAATTTCTGTTTCTATTTGATTTTATTATTAAATTGATCAATTACAGTTCAAGATGTTTGATATGGATATAACACCATATTTAGATTCCAACTTTGCTATGTAATATATTTTAGGGTTAATGAACATTTTGGTCCCTCTAAATATTGCATATTTCATTTTTAATCCCTCTAAAATTTTCCTTTAAGAAATCGTCCCTTCAAAAATTTTCGTCTAAACTATTGGTCCCTAACGTCAAATTTGCTAGAAATTAGCTACGACTTTAGCCACCGATTAGCTACGAAATTTGAGGTTAGGGACCAATAGTTCGGAAGAAAAATTTTGAAGGGACGATTTCTTGAAGGAAAATTTTGGAGGGACTAAAAACGAAATTTGAAATATTTAAAGGGACGAAAAATTTCATTAACCCTATATTTTAATAAGAAAAGAATATTATGATAATTGCAAGTAAAATAATTAAAATCTCAATCCACTTTTATGTGATAGAGTAAAATATTGAATTTAATACATATCAAAATGAAATAATAATGATTATATTACAAATAAAAATTATATTGATACTTAAGTAAATCATTATAAAAGAGTGTGTCTAAAATATTCAGTAAATTAATATAATATAGTAAGTTGAGTCATTAACCTAAAATATTAAATTTATGAGAAAAATAAAAAAAAAGAATTAAATTACATTATAAAATTAAAGAGTCCGCGTATTCTTTATCATTATTTTTTAATTAAAAAATGTATACATAACTCTTGTAATAGTAATTGAAGACACAAAAATGATTAGTAATACTAATTGAGAGTTAAAAAAAATAATAGAAATGTGAGAAAAAGGTACAGTCCTTGTTAAACAATCTTTCCCATATATATTGTTGTTGATATGCAATGAAAAAAAACTTCATATTAGATTCTATAATGCAACTATTATTCATAATATTGACACTTAATGTTAAAAAATAAATAAGAGTATAGAGCTTACAATGAAAGTTTTACAAAACACCGCAATAATTAAAAATTACAAAGAAAGGACAATGAATAAAAAGAAAAGTGGTTGATATAATTTAATATATATTTAGTTGCATGATGGTAAAGAAAAAAAAAATTTAAAATCTATATAAAAAGAGTCGTGTGAGTGAAGATAAATAGTTAAGAAAATAGACAAATAATTGAAAGAGTGATAATATATTAATAATAATTAAAATTATAAAATTAATAAAACAAATGCTTTAAAATATATTAAATAGAAATTTCGAGGACTTTTTAAGGTTTCATAATAACTAGACGTATACCCGTGCGATGCACGGATAATTATAATAATTTAATTTAATGATTTAAAATATATTATTTAAAAAAAGAAAAAAAAAGATATATATTGGTCGAATAAAATAATTTTACATTGTCAACTAATCAATGCATGTATTGTATTTTATTAAGTCACAAAAATATTTTTAAATTAGTTGTGTATCGTAACTAAATAGTGAATCTCTATAATTTAACAATCTATTAATTTTTTTTATATCTAATAATATATATATATATATATATATATATATATATATATATATATATATATATATATATATATATATATATATATATTAATTATATTTGTAGAGATTTGAATAGTTGTCCTATGAATTGTTATCAATCAACATACAAAAATTTTGTAATAAAAATAATAGTTGAATTTAATAATTTTTATTTTAATTACTTATTAATAAATTTTATATATATGATTGAGAAAAATCAATGGTAATGATGAGGAGTAAGTCTTGATAACTTACTCTTGAAATAAGAATATCCCTCCATATATATATATATATATATATATATATATATATATATATATATATATATATATATATATATATATATATATATATATTATATAAAATTTTAATCCACCCTCTTTCACAATTCAACATTTTTAATGATATTATTACTAAAAAAAAGTAGATATTTGTGATCCTTCAATGTCTATAATTTAGTATAACAAATAAAATTTAGAAGAGAAGAAAATAGAAACCGAAAAAAAAAGAAGGTATGTGATACTAAATAAGGATGTGATTAGGTTATGTCAAATAATACAATTGTAATGTGAAATGAAAAAATTAAAATAAAATAAATGGGAGATTAGTCGTAAGACATAGTCCAATAAAAAACAAAACAAATTTAAATTATAAGAAAAAGAAAGTATTGATCTAATGAACATGCGATAGAAAATATTACGTTATTATTTAGCATCACATTGAAAATGATCAAGAATAAGTGACAAAAATAAAAAATAAGAAATGTTTACAATAGCTATGTGTATTTAGGAATAGATCACTCAGTTTTTTTTACTCTTCTCACAACAACACCATCCATGATAAATATTATAACTTATCTACGAAGCACTTGCAAAAAAAATAAAATCAATCATGCTTCAAAAATCAAATGAACTTCATAAAACATCTTCCTAAGATAATTATTTTTTTTAATCAACCACAAACTCGAAAGCTAGAATTCAATAGAAAAAAAATAAGGTTAGAATTTAAACTTGTACACAACTTCAATTAAAAAAGCAAGCGTAGAAGAAACGAATATAATCGAGATCTTGCAAAATAGAGAAATGAGACTTTCAATATGAAAAATGCAAAATAACTAAATAGGAAAGATGGATTTTGAAGATGTTAAACATTTAGTATCAAAGTCATTTATATATGTGTAATGTTCTTTATTGTAGTCGCAGTTTGTGTGGTAGTTTACTACGTGGAACATTTACATGAAATGTTAAAATTAAAAAATAAATAAAAATATTAAAATTTAAAACCACGATGAGTTAGTGGAGGTTGAATTACTGAGAATTATTGAAAATAAAATAATGAGACATTTACATGAAATATTAAAATTAAAAAACAAATAAAAATATTAAAATTTAAAACCACGATGGGTGGAAACATGGTGAGTGATTTATGTTTTATTTTTTATTAAATTAATTAATTGATTATTTATGACGAAGTGGTGAGTGATTTATGTTTTATTTTTGTTATTTATTTATTAAATAGTATAATTTATTAAATTAATTTATTATTTATTTATTAAATAGTATTATATTTATTATTAAATAGTATGATTTATTTATTAAATTAATTTATAATAGATTTTGGCGGGAAAATTTTGGAGGGAAGTTGTAGGATTCTAATTTAGTATGATAATAATAAAAATAATAATAATAATGATTAATTATTATTATTAACAATTATTAAAGTTAAGGGGAAAATGTTTTAAAAGTTACATTGTTGTTAAATTGAGAAATTTATAGAAATGACAAGTATTTTTAAAGATATTAAAGTGAAAATTAAAGGCTTCGTATAAAAAATGGATAAAATTTTAAAAAATATGTTTAAAAAATAGGGGCTTGTTAGATTTGATCTTTATTTTTCATAATTCTTAAAATAATATTAAGAATTAAACATAAAATTAAGAAACATTAAATTTCTTAAAAAATAGAAACTTGAAATGCAGAAATTAGAGAATTTTTTATAGAGAATTTTTTAATAATGTCTTATTAAGACACACTATTTTTTTATTATATAAAATTATAAAAGCTAATAAAAATATTTTAAAGTTACATTATTATTATTATTATTATTATTATTATTATTATTATTATTGTTATTATTATTATTAGCTATTAAATTGAGAATCAAGGACTTCTTATATAAAAATGTAAGAATTACATTGATAAGATAAATGAGGTATTTGTTTGATTTTTGTATGAATAATTATTCAATTTTTCATTTAAATATAAAATTAAAAAGTTAATTTGCATACAAAATTGAACTTGAGGAGCATAACAGGTGGAATTCTTTATTTGTCATCCAAAAAATCCATCTCATTTTTAAATATTTGTATTACTTTATCTTTCCCATATCTTAATTTTATTTCTTTCAATTTTCACTTTTTATATCAATTTATTATTATTATTATTATTATTATTATTATTATTATTATTATTTTTATTATTGGCTATTAATTTTAGAATTAAATATTTTATATATAAAAAAGTGAGAGTTAGAGTAACAAGATATAATAGTGATAATTTAATATTATTATTATTATATTATTATTATTTTCTTTTATTATTATTATTTTATTATTATTATTATTATTATCAGCTAAATATTATATTATTATATATTATTTATAGAGTTTAAAGGTAGTGCAATGACAGTGTAAATTAACTTTACACATACATCCAATCAAAATCCTTATCTTTGCCAAGTCATATTAGTTTTTTTAAATTAAAATTGTGTTTTAATTGGATACATGGTTGTGATTGGTTGACAGTGTAAAAATATTTTACACGGTCAGTGGATATCCGTTTTTCTCTTATTTATATTATTATTATTAATAATGGTGGTCGAATAAATTATTATTATTATTATTATTATTATTATTATTATTTTGTGTTTAGAGTTGATATCAAGATGACATGCCTAGAGTTAATATCAAATAACATATGGATAGAGTTGTCATGACAACCTTAAATTTCTATATATATATATATATATATATATATATATATATATATATATATATATATATATATATATATATATATATATATATATATATATATATATATATATATATATATATATATATATATATATATATATATATATATATATATATATATATATATATATATATATATATATATATATATATATATATATATATATATATATATATATATATATATATATATATATATATATATATATATATATATATATATATATATATATATATATATATATATATATATATATATATATATATATATATATATATATATATATATATATATATATGGAGCGTATCCGGTGAGAACTGATATCTTTTGTGAGAAATGAGAACTATCGATATCAACCATTTGATTTGATTAATGCTCAAGATTTAATAATTCCATATAAAGAACACTTTATAGAATCTTTTCTATTATTCTTAATAATTACCAAAAATATTATTCTATATGCTATTTAATTTTATATCAAAAACATATCAATTTTAATTTTTTCATGTTATCTCGAACTTTTTTTTAAACTCTCTTGATTCTTTAAATTTATTATAAAAAAATAAATCATGTTCTATGTTTATGTTGACTAAGAATTTTATTTATTTTATGACCGTAAAATAGACATGTCTAAGGTGTAGAACTTTACTTAATTTTTGTTGACTACGAATTTTATTTATTTATCACCTATATATTCATTTATTAAAAATATTGAAGAATTTAAAATTATAACCTATATTTTACTTTGGATGATTTATTTAGGAAATTATTATTTTAACAAGTTCTACTAAATAAAAATACATTATTGATTTATTATATATATTTTTATTTGATTAAAAATATTTCTTTTATAAGAAAAAATATTTTCATTTAATTTATTCTTTATGTTTTATTAAAAATATATAAAAATGTAAACGTATTACCAGTGTTTTAATTTTGTTGATTTATTTATTTGCATGTTTGAAAATTTTTATTTTTACAAATTTTACCATTCAATAAAGTACTCCTTATGTGGAATTATTAAATCTTAAGCGTTAAGTAAATCTGATGGTTAATATTGTTAGTTCTCGTTTCTCATAAAAGATATCAGTTCTCACCGGATACGCTCCCATATATATATATATATATATATATATATATATATATATATATATATATATATATATATATATATATATATATATATATATATATATATATATATATATATATATATATATATATATATATTAAAATTTTTAATTATTTTTAGGGTTATGCTAACGAGTGTCACAGGAGCACTAGTTAAGCATTCCAAATTAAGAAAATATTCTAGATTCAATGCATTGAATACACCTAATCTTTAAAAAAGTTAATTATTTATATTTTCAATGCATTTAATACATATATTTTGAGTAAAAACATATTTTTTTACTTTATTAAACAATGCTCAACTTACCTTTTTAATCTCTTAACTAATATTCCTGGGACCTGGGACACTCGTTAGCATTACCCTTATTTTTATAGTGAATACTCTGAATCCATTGAATTTGGTAGGATACCCACCATTATTATTGGTTTTTAATTATTTTTATGTTGAATATATTTTGAATCCATTAAATTTGGTAGGATATCCAACCATTATCATTCATGGAAGAGATAATAAAATAAGTGTTATGGTAGAAATTTTACCCAGATTAAAAAAAATGATAAATGAAAGAGATAATAGTGATTTATCAAACTTATTCTTACTTACTATTGGTGTATTTTAATTATCATTAATGTAAGATGTGAGAAATAATAAATTAGAAGTATTAGTTAAAGATGTAATTGAAAGATACAATCTAAAAATACATTAGAAATTTCAAAAGACAATTATTTTAGAAAAAATAATTATTATTAATGTAACATTTATTTTAGAAACTCCGGATTTATAACTTATTTAAAAAATAAAAAAATTTAAATATATTTTATTAAATATATCGATAATCAACAAAAACTATTAAGTACCCAATTTTTTTTTTAACTTCGAATTCATAATAATAAAATTTCACCAATGATTAATAAAAAATATATAACAAAATAAAAGTTTTTCTTCCATTTGTCATATAATTTTCAGTTTGTATTAAAGGAAAGTGCATCCGTTATTATAAATCACAAGAAATAAATAATGTTAAATGTTCAAATTAAATTGAGTTTGATTAGTAAAAAATAAGTAGTGACAATCTAGAGGGCTTTTAGTTAATTATGTTTGATAAATTAACTATAAAGATTTTTAAGCTCATAATTCATAGTTATACGTTATTTCAAGTAATGTTTGAACTATATTTTTTTAACATATTTGAAAAAGTAAACATTAATAAAAAAATATTATAATATTATTTTATTTTTTTATTTTTAGTTTAATAGCGTAGTTAGTCAAATATTTTGTGTCCCGTTGCAGAATCAAAATTGATTGGAGAGAACACGCTAAAGATTGTATTTAGCTTCGCCTAAAGACCGATGGGTGTGAGCCCAACGATGCTGATGTGAAAGCCCATTTGTATCTTCGAGATCAATCGAATATTGTGTAGTACGACTAGGTGGACACAAAAATAATGGGCACTTTATCGATATTTAGAATTGATGCTGCCATAAATGCAAATAGAGTTGTGGTCGGTGTTGCACCCCAAAATTTTCTCTCCTTTTTGTAGTCTAGAAGAGGTTTGGATCATACTCATATGCATATTCCATTAGGTCTTAATCACATGCATTTCATCCATGATTCTTCTCCAAAAGGTTACCAAGATAGGAGCTTCTTTTGAGAGTCTATTTGAGCAAAAGAGGGAAGTCGATGTCTCATTCGGCCACAATACTTTCATCAAGTCTCCTCAATAGATAGAGATTCACAATCATCACATTTAAAATATCTTGTTCAAGCTACAAGCCTTATTTATTCATTTGGCCTCAAATTAGGGTTTCTTGATCAAAGTGAATTGGGGGTTGACTTTTTGATCAAGACTTATACTTAAGTGTTAGGATATATTATGAGGTGTCAAGGGGTCCATCGTGTGTTATTCCATTGAGTTCAGCGATTGTTCAGTGATTAAAGTCAATATCGAGTACAATTAGTCAAGGAGTTCATCTAGTGCGCAAAGTCAACAGTTGACTTTTTCGAGAATTTGGTAAAAATTAGGGTCAATACTCATAATGTGGATATTTGATGAAATTTGATCAAGAAATATCATAAAAATCGTGAAAATCAAAGTTTGGAAAGTTGGTTAATAAAGGCTTGCCAAAAAGGGAAAGTCCAACATAAAATATGCTCTATCATGTATCATCTTTGATATGAATCCAAGAACTAAACATTTGGGCAATTGGTTAGAAAGATAGAGGGCCATAAATTCCACCATTTGAAGTTATTGTAATTCCAAGTCATACCCAGCTCTTGCCCTCGCACGTAGCCTGTCACAAGCCACACAGTTTGAGGCTCATTTGCATATACTTACAATCTCCATCTCAAAAACTTCTCAAAACCAACCTTGTTCTCCTCTGTTTCCTCTTCACCATGATACCAAGCTCATGCCAAATAACAAGGTGAGGAGTGAGATGCGTGCGGGGGAAGTTGATGTCATAAGCTTGAATTTGGTTGCATCTGCGTGGGATATCAAAATAAAATGTTAGGCTGCAGCTTACATGAAAGAATCACCTTGCCTTTACTCCAAATGGCCAAGCCAGCTCTGCTACATAAGAGGCAATAGAGAGATCTCCTCAAATTCACAAGCTTGTTCATTAAGTCTTAAAATAACTATCAGTTGCACTCACTTCCATCATACACCATTCACTTCAATACAAAAAGCCAAACCTCACATTTTTAACTCTCACGCTCATTTTTCTTTTCTCAGTTTTAATAATCACACTCTCTCCCCTTCATTTTTCTCTCTCCCTTTTCACTCTCATCTTAAACTCCCAGCAACCTCCAATAACCCTAACCAACTCTCAACAACTATCAAGTCTCATCTTCATCATCATCTTCTAACTTTCATCAATGTATCACCATCACCCTTACTTTTTCTCTCCGTTCAACATCATCAAATCTCACCTTCCTCCTCCATAATCATCTTCTTTCATTCCTTAGATGTATTCAACATTCTTGAGCTCGCTTCCAGAGATTTAAGGGGAATCTAAGTTTATTTCTCATTGGCTCCTCAAAGCTTTCATCACCTCTATTCAAGGTTACTGATTCCACGGCGAGCTGAGTTTACCTTACAATGAAGTGGAAAAATCTTGAAGCAATTATCATCATCGAAAGTGGAAGCATTGTAGAGTTTTCTAGAAATTTGATTAAAGATTTGTCCCGGTAAGATTCATAACCCTTCTCTACATACTTAGATGATGATATTAGGGCATGTGCATTTCTGATTGTGCTCCGCCACCGGAGGCTGGGTTAGTACCAACTACTTGAGGTGGATGAATGCCCATGATTCTTCTATTTTTGCATTTCTTTGGTATTCATGTGTTTCAGCCGCTATAATCTTAGTATGTGTGAGTAGGATGATGGATTACATTGATTGGAATAAGTTTCTTGAACTTTCAAAAATTAGGGCATACTGAATGTCACTTGATTTTGATGTTAGAGGGTTTGTATTTGAAAACTAACACGGATCTGGATTCTCTGCATGATTTTGAGTGGGAGAGTGGTCATGGTTGGAATTTCTGGGCAGGTTGTTTTAGCTCTGCTGGAGGGCTTGGCCGAAAAAGACGACCGGAGCCCTAGCTCTGGCGTCTAGTGATATGGGTTTTATTCTTTTCCTATACGTGACATTTTGGTATTGGCTCGAACATTCAATGTTTTCTTTTTATTTTATTTTATTTGGTTTGAATTTGAGAGGATGTGGAATATTGCGTGTTGCTTACTGATTGGATGGGAGTTTCTTTTGTCATTTAGTGACTTAAAATTAAACCTAAATCATTGATGCATGTTGTATTTTATTTCATGTCACATAAAGATTGATATTTGTATAGGCTATAGATTTGGAAATAATAAAAGGTTATAAAAATATGATAGTATGTAGAGAGGTTTGGGCCACGAAAAACTGTTTAATAATTGAGCTAACGCATTTTTGTTGATTTCATACACCCCATTTGCTAAACGCCAACGCATGTTTTTGTTTTGGGCTTAACATATCTCATTTTCTGCACCTCCCCTGATCAGGCCCAAGCGTGCGCCGCACTAAATTTAGTTCAATGCTGACTTGTTAATGCACCCTGGCCAAGGCAAATTTTAGTTTTACTTCAATTTTGCTTAACCCATAACTTTTGACTCATAATTCAGTTTTGGCTCAAATGAAAATATGCAAAAAATGTGTTTTAAATCCTATATATTGTTAAGATGGTTGTCAATATTTTTGTTGATTTTTCCCATTTGTTTTGATATTTTTACTAAGCCATTTTCTTGCATGTATACCAATTTTGCCATTTTTTACTACCTTTTCTTAATTGATTTGATTGAAGGTCTTAATGATTGAGTTTTGAACTCAAATTTTAATGGCAATCATAAGCTTCATGTATGATATTGATTTTAAAATTTCAAGTCCAAAAAATAATTTTTGCTTGTTCAATTGTGTGAGTCTTTGAGGCTCGATTCTTCTCCCATTTGCGGATATACTTGTTTGTTTGTTACCACTTGAAGATAATGCACTTGTGCAAATTGTAACACCCTTCTAAACCCCACGGAAATTAATAAAATAATTCAGAGTAAAACATGAAAACAAGGGTGCCACAATTCAATTTAAACAATTTATCATAAATCAATTGTCATGCTTCACTTAGGAACGAATCATCAATTTAACAAAATCATGTTTCTACACAGCGGAACATTAACCAACGGATAAGCATAACATCATCTATGCAATATCTCACAAAATTACTCCAATAACAACAAAATAGAGTATCATCATAAACTCTAAACTAGCGTTCCCCAGTGTTACAATATCAGAGCATGACACCGACGCTATACATAAACAAACTGGCCTATGAGCTATCCTCACCAAAGCCAAAAGCCGCTACTCGCCAATCTGAAAATGTCAACAGTAAGGGTGAGTCTCATTCAAATTAAAAAATGTTATTGAATCATAAATAATAACACATCATAGTTACATCATTCACCCAATTGTTTCATAAACAGACATTCAGACAAGTTTCATCATCACAAAACAATCAACCAACACATCATCAATATTTATAACACTGGAATACATCCAATCATGTTATAAAAGTCATGCATATGAATGCAACTGACACTATGCATGTGGTACCAACATCATCAAATGGGAATAACCCATGACCGATCCAACATCATCAAGATACGGCCCTGCCAGCACAAATTCCACACAATGAGAATCATGCCCTTTACTGATCCAACACATCATCATGGATACAACATCATCAATGAATATGAATGAATGCAAACATACATGAACATACTTATACCATTGTCAAGTCTATGAGTAACATCATCAAGTACTCATTTCATCATCATCATCATCATCAACATCATCATCATCAAAGTATGTTTATACACATTAGCATCATTCAAATACAATCAATCATCATCATCATCATTAAAGAACATACATGTGTCCACATCAATCATCATCATTAATAAGAAAGAACATACATGTATCCACATCATTCCAAACAAAGCAATCATCATCATACAATTCTCCACAAATCATACATCATAATGTTTTTCAAACGACATCTTATATTATCACATTTCATCATATATGTCAGTAATACATCATCCATCCAACAGACAAGATATTCACATCATCACGAAACTATCTCATAAGCTTCACCATACCAACAAACAAATCATCACATAATAATGTCTTAAACATAGCTTGTGTCGTTACATCTCATCATATATATCCACAACACAACATTCATCAAAACAAGCATAGTCATGAAATAATCTCAAGCTACTAATCATTTCATCATCGCAACATAAAGAATACCTCATAAGCTTCATCCTGCTCGAAACGGCACACAAAACGAACCAACGGTTCAAAAGTTATGAGTTTTCTAAAATGATTCATTTTTTTCAAAAACCTTCAGCTGTAACGGGTTACAGAAAAAGCGTAACGGGTTACAAAGAATAATTTTTCAAAAATAGTTTCAGCCGTAACGGGTTACGAAAAAAGCGTAACGGGTTACGAAGATAATTTTCAAAAAAACAGTTTCAGCCGTAACCGGTTACGAACAACACCGTAACCGGTTACGAACTCGTAACCAGCCCAAAAACCCCATTTTTCACAGCCGTAACCGGTTACAAGCCCGACCGTAACCGGTTACATCACCTGTAACAGCAAAAAAAAACACTTTTGACAGCAACTTATTTCCATCCAACACAACCCAAATCGAATCATTTCGACCATACAGAAAAACAGAATCAATTCACAATTATTCCATGTCATTTCATGCCTCAACAACACATTCAAACACAATCAAACATCACAAACAAGCATTTACACATACTTTATCAATTTGAACCACAACAACACAAACATCATGGATTCTAGCCAAATGATCAATCATCATCCAAATTGACTCAAATCCCTAACTCTATCATATGACTCAATCGATACGAAATAATATATCTATATCAGTCCTATTATCCATAACCCGATAATAGATGTTAATCGGAAGAGTCCCCCTTACCATAGCCAAGAATCCGGACTTTTCCCCTTCTTCTCCATCAAACCCGTAAGCATCTTTGCTTCACTTTCAGCAAGAATTCCCAATCTTCAAACTCGCTTATCTCCCTCATCGAGAACCTCCCTGACATGAATTAATATATCAAATCGAAGGAAATTTCGTGTAGAATCCGAATCTTCAAGAATTACCTGATTTGGAGTTACGAGCAGGAAGTTATGACCCATTTTATGAAGGCTGCCAAAGGGTTGCGAAAATAGCTTTTGCCCATGAGTTCTTCTTCTCTCCCTCTTAGGTTTACCTCCTCTATTTCTCAATTTCCTCTTATTTTCTTGTTTTATGAAAACATAACATAATTTAGTAATGGGCTCTTTCACACTAACACCCCCACATTACTAACTCCACCAATGACCCAACACTACATTTTATTATTTCTCCCAACATAATTCCAATAAAATGCTAATTCAAATTAATTAATTTAAAACTTAATTAAATTAATTAAATAAGAAATTTTTGGGATGTTACAACTCTCCCCCACTAAAAGAGTTTTCGTCCTCGAAAACATACCTCAAGTGAAAAGTTACGGATAGGAGTCCTTCATCTGACTCTCCAGTTCCCAGGTAACATTTCCCTAGTCGATCCTCAAAATTCATCTGACATAACCAACAGAAACATGTCTCATGCATTCAATTTCAGCTGTTATGTCGCATTTGACCACCCAAAGGTGTACTAATCATTATACCCCCAAAAGGTTAACAACAATAGTACATTGAGGTACAACTCATACAATACGCCCAATGACTAAATAATATAATTACACAACCCGTGGTATGATCACACCTTATCAACACTTCAGCAATGCATTCCATCTACCAAACGTACCAACCTTAGACTCTTCCATCTGAGCGATAAAATAATACTTACACTTTTCACCAACTGCTTCCTTCAAGAAACTCAGTACTCATATTCCTATACCATTGAATTCCAATTATCTGACTCCTCTTAAGTCACACCATCAATTATCCAACACGTTACGTTCCACTTTTGCTGCACTATTCTGATTACTCATTACAATCATCTACACCAATTAGATTTCCGAGCTTTACCCGACTCCGACTCTCTTTACTCATTCGTTCAAGAATCATTCTTTACCATTCATGGTACTAATCTACCACTTAGCAATACTTACTCGTACTCAAAAACAAATTCCAGATTTATTTCACCTATTAAAACATTCCAACCATCATAACAAGTACACACAAGTAATTATAATCACACTCGTCGGCCTCAATACACTATTTCTTACAAAATAACTCAAATTGAGTTTCGCTCTTCTCTAAGAATTAAATCAACCTCATCCTTCTTAGAGTATAATCCCTTATTATATCTGGAATCTACAATAACATCTTACAACAGCACAAAATTATTATAGCATCATATGGTATCAACTCGTCGTCTTAACTTCGCCTAATATATACTCGTTAATTACGTACAACTATAATAACATATTCATCATCTCGGCAATTATTCAAAAAAGTTATAATTCTTCTACACGTTATCCTTACATCCACTGGGTTCTAAATCCAATATATAGATCAATACACATTCTCTATGTAGGCTTTTGACATATCTATTCCTCACTTCCCACAAGTAGTACTCATAACACTACTCCACATCGCACTTTTGCTACGCGACTCTGATTACCCGTCTTAGGTCATCATCCAATATATTGCACTCTTTCGTTTCCACTTCTTCATAAGTTCACACAACATGGTGAGTGATTATTCTCACGGCTTAGTATTCTTCACATCCCAAACCATTAAGGTAACAAAACAAGTTCATCCCATCTATATGATTCCGTCTACTACCAACAAGAGATTAAGGGTGATCAAGTCCTCAATTTGTCAATAGATATCCGACAACCATATTTAAGCATAAACTGTCGTTACTACATAATAGTGTCCTTCCTGAGTTTGCACTCAAACTCATTAACATCATCATAATCCAATAATCCACTTTGAGTCTTTACAACTCGCACACTTCCCTCTTATTGGATCTTGTCGGTGAGACACCAACGTCCAAACATTTCACACAATTCGCTTCATAGTCACTTAGCATCACACACTTGTTAAGTACTTCCAACTTCACAATCACTAATATACTCGTACATTACTATTCATCTCGTTCCAAATCAAAATCCTCATCTTAGCAAAAGACCGCGATAACATTCATAACTCGTGGCTTTACTTCCAATCCTGTGACGTCTTTCACATCCCAATATCATTCCACTCAGAATCTCAACAAGTCTTCCTCACATCAATAGGTGTTAGAAATTCTCTACAATTCTTCTTTTATACCCGTCGTTACTTTGGCATCACAATTACGACTTCAACTGTTCCCAAAGTTTATTTCACCCTTCCTACTAATTCACTCTTCACTAAAATCCATCGGCACTAAAATCATCTTTATTATCGAACATCTCATCAGCCTATTCATCAACAACATGTTCCACTCAATTTTGTTTCAAATAATCGCGGTAGTAGGTATTCCTATTCAACAAATTCTACGCTTCCTTAACCGAATTCAGAATATCTCCTCATAGGATCACCTCTACTGTATTTATAACTCTCTCATAAGGTAGAACATAACTTCACCTATTTGTAGGCTCAAATGGCACATTAATCCGACACTCGGAACTCAAGATATGAATTTTCCAATCGTTATCCGAAAATACAGCATCGACATCATGCAGCGACGCTCTATACGGTATTCCCAAAACTCTTCAAATGGAATATTCAATTCTTAAAATTACTTCTCAACAAACCTTCTAATTATTCCTTCAATCCGTCCAACGCTGACACTGACATCTCGTGCAGTACCAATAAGTCTAGTTCTAAGAACAAGAGTAACCCTAACTTCACCTCTTTCCAACATCATCCTGTAATAATTAAATATGTTACAGCTGCTGCAACCATTTGTATAACAAAGTTCATCTCGTTAGCTTTCCGACGCTTCAAACGGAGCTCAAATCGGATGTCCAGAACTCCAGTTATGAATTTTCGAAGTTCTGCAGCTATTCAGCAATTTTCCTGCGTTTTGCTTACGAAAATCTCACTCCAAAACTCATTCTCTTCAACTCGATCACATTCCAAACAGCCCCTTATCATATCTCTTCACTTCCAAACATTCTTATAACTTGAGCAACACATCCCATCGCCGAAGTGCGATTTCTGAAACCTTACGACCGCAAACCTCTTTGCAACTTGCAGCTGAACTCCTTTTGAGACGCAAGGCTACTCAACTGACAACTTTGCATCCCCTCAGCAGAGCTGATACATTGCAACTTTCTAATTTTCCTCTCCTACAAATAATCATCAGTTACATCTAATCATTCTCCTTCAAGATGCTCCAACTAAATTACCAGTCAAGTCTTAATTCCAAGTCACCTTCGATTCGGGAAACAACAACTCCAACAACGCTTGCACTGTTGCCAATAACAGCCTACTGAATCAACCATCTTACAACCAAAACATAATCTAGAAGTGAAGCTTCTCCCCCACTTGTTTCAAACCAACTTCCGCAACAAACAACCAAGCACCGACAATGATTCACTCACATGTCGCGTACTAAGGGATAGTATGCCGACAGTATTCAACTATCGTGCAACTCAACTGACTCGACAATTGGCCGGACGGACCGACCTGCTCTGATACCACTATTGTAACACCCTTCTGAACCCCACGGAAATTAATAAAATAATTCAGAGTAAAACATGAAAACAAGGGTGCCACAATTCAATTTAAACAATTTATCATAAATCAATTGTCATGCTTCACTTAGGAACGAATCATCAATTTAACAAAATCATGTTTCTACACAGCGGAACATTAACCAACGGATAAGCATAACATCATCTATGCAATATCTCACAAAATTACTCCAATAACAACAAAATAGAGTATCATCATAGAATCAGCTTCAAGTCTTTTTCGCTTCTTCTTCTCATACACTGTCTTCAGCTTGCCTAGAGCAATTGCTGTCTTCTTCTCAGCTTCCTTCTTCTCTTCTTCTGCCTGATTAACTTCTTCATTCTTCTCCTTTGCTTCTTCAATAGCCTTCTTTTTCTTCTTCTTCTTCTTATCTTTCTTTTTCTTCTTCTTCTCTACTTCCTTCTCATCATCTTTCTTATTTTCTTTTTCAAACTTCTTGAGCTTCTTTCTTTTCACAACATCTTCTTTTTCTTTATTCTCCTTTTCAACTAAAACTTCTTGATTTACTTCTGCAACAACCTCTTCTTCAGCTACTATCTCTTGATTACTCTTCTCCTTACTGACAGAAGGAAGATCAAACTTACGCTTTGTCCTTCTTTCTTTGTTGGCGACAACTTCTGGAATAACTTCTGATACTCCAGCCTTGGAAGTTGGAAGCCTCTGGCGACTAATCCCAGTAGGAGCATCTATAGCACCACCTTCCTTGAGAACGTTAAGATAGTGAACCTTAACATCTGGTTGTTCATTTACAAAGAACATCTCAAATTCAGCAAGAACAGGACCTCTTCTGGTTCTGACATTTGGATCTGGTTTGGGAGCATTACCAATAACTTGAATAAGACCCATTTTCTTCAAAGAAGTAGCATTCAAGACACTTCCATTGATTGTATAGAGATCTTTGATTGTTCCAGCATTCTCCAAATATTCAACAATCTTGGTTTGAACCAGAAGATTAGTGATAATCCTTCCAAAAGGAATAACAGTTCCTTTCTTCTTTGATTTGCTCTCATCTCGAGAGTCCTTCACAGCATTCCACAGATGATTGAAAATGATGTAGGTAACATCTGTAACACCCCACTTTTCCCAATTTAAAAGTTACGGTAAAATAGTAATAATATTATCAGAGTAATACAACACAAGTGGAATGTCACATCTTTCAAATAAAACAGAAACTAAAGTCTCAATACTTTATTTATTCGTTCCTCACTAAATTCATTAACACAGCGGAAATAGTTTTATTTAAAATAAATCACGGCACACTTGCCTCCAATAAATAAAATCCACCTTAACTCGTAGTTCTCCAAAAATTAGAAAATAGAAAATGATACGTAACAAAATTCAATAAAATAATAATTGAAATAAAATCCCCAAAAACTCCCGTGTTACGTATCAGAGCGACTCCTAAGACTCGATCAAGCAACACGTACTCCACGTACAGCTTAGATACCTGAGTTATCTGTACTTCCGAAGAAGCACAGACACAACAAACAAGAAAGAAAGGGGTGAGAACTACATTCAATAAATAACGGTGATTAATACATGCTAAGGAGTAGTACTCACGCCAATCACACATTACCACATATCAGCAACATAATTATCAATTCAATCACAATTTAATATTCAATCACAATAATGCAATGTGACTCCATGACTTGACGCAAATGCATGTGGTACCAAAACACGGCTCATTCAATCGAACCCGATTCACAAAGAATCCGGATAATTCGCATACACTCCACTGAGCAACGAATTATCTCCAACACAACTCCACAAGTGAGTCCGGACCTACTAGGCATCCACCAAAGATTTTCACCTAGCAGTCTCAATGCTATAATATGCAATGCACCAATAAACAATACATATATTAAAAAAATACATCACGCATATTATACGATCCATCTGATCCACGATCCTCTTGATCACTTGTAAACATCGTTTACCGTAACTCACCTCGGAGTTACACTCGCTTCCAAAATACAGCACACCACTAATAATAGCATTATTACCGATTAAACTTGTCAATTTAATTCAGCCAAGTATTGAAATCTAGCACTGATAAATTACTTCCGGTTAATATCATTTTCCTCTTAGCAACACACATCACAACATGCCTCTTAATTTGCTGTCAAACGGTTAAAGGTGTCCGCCAAATAAATTGATACTCACTGTATCTACTATCCATAAAGGGATTAATTATATTATACATTTTTATTACTCTGCAACTTACTCTTATTAATTGGTTAATAGTCATAATAATTTGATTAAAATAGTTAACAGGTAGTGTTGTAATCATTTCTATACTTAATTTTCTGCTATGACTACTCTTCTGCTGTCCATTCTAAACCGCTATGTTACTGGTTTTACTAACTATAAGTGAAATGATTATATAAGGTTCTTAGAATTAGTATTATAGGCTTACTAATTAATTGCTAATACTTATTAATACTCATGGTTAGTGTTTATTCCATTAGGCTAATGTAAAGAGTTACTGGGAATTATTTATTTTGCTAACTAGTTGCTAAGCTTAGAAACTATATAAAAAAAAGTAGTTCTAAATACACACACATACACGGTGGTGGCTTCTACTCCTATAGTCACCGCCCCACTCACACTACACACCACACACACATATATTTCAACACAAGGCTGGCCTATAGAAATGAAATTAACCATGGCATTCTCGTACCGCCTCGGTTCTTAATTAATTCTCTTTGGCACAAAACAAAACAGCAATAGCAACAACCATATGACAGCAATAACCAACAGAGATAATATATCCATTCAATCACACAATTCACCACCAATGAATCAATAATCAAACACAGACAGAATTTGACATATAAATTCCTATGAGGATAAGGACTCCTCACTACCCCTCATGATTAAATCACCTATAAAGAACCGATTCTCCCCTTTACCTCGATTCCGAAAATTGTTTTGACTATGGGGAAATCTCTCAGTGGCCTCCTTGTTCTTCCTCCTCCCTTAGCCTCCAAATGCACAAATGATTCTAAAAACCTAATTCCTCTCTTTAGACCCTTATATACTTATTAGTAAAATACCACTCTTGTCCTTAGCCACTAATAACCTAATTTCCTTAATTTTATTAATAATAATAGTATTAACAATTATACTAACAATGCTAATTCTAATAATAATATAAATAATAGTAATCAATAAAAAAAATAATAGTACTAATAATAATAATAATAATACTAATATTAATATTATTACTAATAATAATATTACTCAAGTCTAGCATTACTAAATTAATGTTATTCCGACGTTCTTAATTTATCCGCTCCGGTAAGGTTACTCCGCCTACGCGTTTGATCACACACCCAAAACAAAGTCAATCAAATATAATACTACGAGGATTAAATAATTTAAAATGGGGTGTTACAACTCTCCCCCACTTAAATTATTTTCGTCCTCGAAAATGTACCTGATGGAAACAGTTCCGGATACGACTCTCGCATCCTGCTCTCCAACTCCCAGGTCACACTTCCTTCAGCAGCTCCTCCCCAAGCTACTCTCACCAACGGAATCTCCTTTCCTCTAAGCTGTTTCATCTTCCGATCTTCGATCCTAATCGGCATCGCTTCCACAGTGAGGTTATCACGAATTTGAACTTCATCCTGTTGAATGACATGAGATGAATCAGACACATATTTTCGAAGTTGCGACACATGAAACACGTCATGCAAGTTCGAAAGCTCAGGCGGCAAAGCCATCCTATAGGCTACTGTACCCACTCTCTGCAAGATTTGATACGGTCCAATAAACTTAGGATCCAACTTCTTAGACTTCAAGGCACGACCAATACCTGTCACAGGGTTAACTTTCAAAAACACATGGTCGCCTTCGCTGAATTCTAAATCCTTCCTTCGATTATCATGATAACTCTTCTGTCTACTCTGAGACGCTTTCATCTTCTCACGAATCATCTGGATTGTCTCAGTAGTTTGTTGCACAATTTCTGGCCCAAGCACAATCCTTTCGCCGGTCTCATACCAACACAAAGGTGTCCTACACCTTCTACCATACAGAGCCTCGAAAGGTGCCATTCAAATGCTAGAATGGTAGCTATTATTATACGTGAACTCAATCAATGGCAAATGAGTATCCCACGCACCACCTTTCTCCAACACACAAGTTCTCAACAAGTCTTCTAGCGATTGAATAGTCCTCTCCGACTGACCGTCTGTCTGCGGATGGTAAGCCGAACTCAATTTAAGCTTAGATCCTAAAGCTTCTTGCAAGCTCTTCCAAAATTCTGAAGTAAATCTCGGATCTCTGTCTGACACTATGCTCAATGGAACGCCGTGCAACTTCACAGTTATTTTGATATAAATCTCTGCTAACTTTGACAACGGAAAACTGATGTTAATTGGTATAAAATGTGCGGACTTAGTAAGTCGGTCCACAACCACCCAAATAGCATCAAATCCCCGCGCTGTATTTGGCAAACCTGTAACAAAATCCATAGTAATACTGTCCCACTTCCACTCTGGAATTTCCAACGGTTGCAGCAGTCCTGAAGGTTTCTGATGTTCTACTTTTGACTTCTGACATGTCAAGCAAGCATAAACAAACTGGGCTATGTTTCTCTTCATACCAGACCACCAAAACAACTTCTTAAGATCTTGATACATTTTTGTAGCTCCCGGATGTATACTCAAGTT
Source organism: Vicia villosa (assembly GCF_029867415.1). Taxonomy (NCBI): domain Eukaryota; kingdom Viridiplantae; phylum Streptophyta; class Magnoliopsida; order Fabales; family Fabaceae; genus Vicia; species Vicia villosa. The sequence continues at coordinate 48,680,431 of NC_081184.1, forward strand.
ACTCCGGTGACTTTCCTCTAAAATTGCTTTCCTCAATTCGTCATTATCCGGTACGCAAATTCTGCCCCGGAATCTCAACACGCCAACATTATCCATTTTAAAGTCATTATCCGGATTGTCTTCTCCGGTAGGTATCATGTCCACTAATTTCACATCAAGCCTCTGATTCTCCTTAATTATATCCAAAAAGTCATTATTTATCTTCAGCATACCCAACTTAACACTCTCAGGTGTCGTCTCACAAACCATACTTAAATCTCTAAATTGTTCAATTAGTTCCATCTCCTTCACCATTAATGACGACATATGAATTGTCTTCCGACTCAGCGCATCTGCCACGACATTAGCCTTCCTGGATGGTAACTCAAACTGAAATCATAGTCTTTCAAGAACTCTAACCATCTCCTCTGCCTCATGTTTAATTCCTTCTGATCAAACAGATACTTCAGACTTTTATGATCACTGAATACTTCGAATCTTGACCCATACAGATAATGTCTCCAAATTTTCAATACGAAAACCACTGCTGCCAATTCAAGATCATGAGTAGGATAATTCCTCTCATGCACCCTCAATTGTCGCGAAGCATAGGCGACAACCTTACCATCTTGCATTAATACTCCGCCTAATCCCATTTTAGACGCATCGCAATACACAACAAACGGTTCACTTGGATTTGGTAGAATCAACACTGGCGATGTAGTCAACTTCTTCTTCAACTCTTCGAAACTTTTCTCACATGCCGCATCCCACACAAAAGCTTGACTCTTCCTAGTCAACTGAGTTAATGGCAACGCCAAATTAGAAAATCCTTCAATAAACCTGCGATAATATCCTGCCAGACCCAAGAAGCTTCTAATCTCCGTCACCGTCTTCGGAGGTTCCCACTGAAGTACCGCACTTACTTTAGATGGGTCAACTGCTATTCCATCACCTGAAATAACATGTCCTAAGAAACTCACGGTCCCCAACTAAAACTCACACTTTGAGAACTTTGCGAATAATTTGTTATCCTTCAACACTTGCAACGCAATCCTCAAGTGTTTTGCATGATCTTCTTCAGACTTAGAATAAATCAGTATATCATCAATGAACACCACTATGAACTGATCCAAATATGAATGAAAAATATGATTCATATACTCCATAAACACACCCGGCGCATTAGACACTCCGAAAGGCATCACTGCATATTCGTAATGTCCGTAACGAGTTCTAAAAGCAGTCTTTTGAATATCCTCATCTTTTACTCTAATCTGATGGTAACCTGATCTCAAATCAATTTTACTAAACACGCGGGCACCAACAAGTTGATCCATTAAATCATCAATCCTTGGTAATGGATATTTATTCTTAATGGTCACTTTATTCAACTGACGGTAATCGATACACAAACGCATACTACCATCTTTCTTCTTCACCAACAACACTGGAGCTCCCCACGGTGATACACTCGGCCGAATAAATTTCTTATCCAGCAAATCACCAATTTGAGCCTTCAACTCTGACAATTCCGATGCAGACATCCTGTACGGCGCCATAGAAATAAGCCTAGTACCAGGAACTAGATCAATAGAAAATTCAATCTCCCTCTCTGGAGGTAACTCTGTAATGTCGTCAGGAAATACTTCCAGAAATTCTTTCACCACCGGTATCGCTTCAATTGACGTTTTGTTCTCAACAGACAGTGAAGCAAACACAACAAACACCTTAGCTTCGTCCCCCAACAATATTCTCATCTCCTTGGTAGATAACAAATCCGCCAACGCTTCCTCTTCAGGAGTAAGGAACAACAACCTCTTCCTAAAGCAGTCAATATACACACGGTTGAACTCTAGCCAGTTCATTCCCAAAATAACGTCCAGATTACTGATTGGCAAACAAATCAAGTCCACTCCGAAATCTCTATCAAAGATAGTCAAAGGACAATTCAAGCACGCTAAAGAAGTAACCACAGAACCAATAGATGGAGTTTCAATAGTCATCTTCCGATCTAAAGTAGACGACACAAGTCCTAATCTCTTCACACAGTCCACAGAAATAAACGAGTGGGTTGCACCCGTATCAATAATGGCAATCAAAGGAGTGTTATGGATGAAACAAGTACCTTTGACTATTCGGTCCTCATTGGTTGACTGGGCTCCTACTAATGCAAACACCTTGCCATTACCCTGAGTCTTCTTTGGCTTCTGACAGTGAGTGCTGATATGACCTTCTTCGCCACAGTTGTAGCATGTAGGCACCTTAGTTCTACAATCTGCTACCACATGACCTGCTTTCCCACATTTGAAGCATTTCTTAACATCCTTTGGACACTCATTAGCACGGTGTCCCTCAGTACCACACTTGAAGCAAACAATGGGGTTGGAAGCAAATCCTCCTCCCCCACTTGGCTTCTTCCCAAAAGCAGCTTTTTGTTTTCCTTTAGTATCAGGAACACTATACGGCTTTCCACGATTATGATTACCTTTTCGATCATTCACAGCTTTGTAATGTGCAATCCTGGCTCGGTTATCATTGTCATAGATCCGGCTTCTGCTCACCAGCTCTGGATAATTCCTTATCTTCTGACAAGCAATACCCTGTTTAATCTCGGGACGCAGCCCGTTCTCAAACTTGATGCACTTGGAATTCATAGCCTCATTAGTATTGTAATGAGAGCAATATTTCATCAATTCCTCGAATCGAGCAGCATACTCATCGACAGACATATTCCCCTGCTTCAATTCCAGGAACTCAATCTCCTTCTTGCTTCGAGCATCTTTCGGAAAGTACTTTTCTAGAAACTCAGACCGAAACACTACCCAAGTAATCACAGTACCCGCCGCTTCCATTCTCTGACGACTGTTATCCCACCAGTCCTCAGCTTCACCTTCCAACATGTGCGTACCAAACTGTACCTTCTGATCCTCATTGCATCCCATGGTTCTGAAGATCTTCTCAATAGCCTTCAACCATTTATGTGCAGTATCTGGATCAATAATACCACCTTCAAACTTAGGAGGTTTGTTGCTTTGGAACTTCTCCAAGTTGCGAAACTGCAGATCACCAGCATTTTGATTGTTGTTATTCTGCACCGACTGCGCCATAGCTTCTAGTGCAGCAGCAAGAGCGGCATCATTCCTTCCTACCATTCTGCCCAACAATTCAAAATACAGTTAGAAGAACACACAAGTCTATTCCTAAATTAAAGACTGACTCTACTACATTTGGCCGATTGAACCGACCTGCTCTGATACCAATTGTAACACCCCACTTTTCCCAATTTAAAAGTTACGGTAAAATAGTAATAATATTATCAGAGTAATACAACACAAGTGGAATGTCACATCTTTCAAATAAAAACAGAAACTAAAGTCTCAATACTTTATTTATTCGTTCCTCACTAAATTCATTAACACAGCGGAAATAGTTTTATTTAAAATAAATCACGGCACACTTGCCTCCAATAAATAAAATCCACCTTAACTCGTAGTTCTCCAAAAATTAGAAAATCAAAAATGATACGTAACAAAATTCAATAAAATAATAATTGAAATAAAATCCCCAAAAACTCCCGTGTTACGTATCAGAGCGACTCCTAAGACTCGATCAAGCAACACGTACTCCACGTACAGCTTAAGTACCTGAGTTATCTGTACTTCCGAAGAAGCACAGACACAACAAACAAGAAAGAAAGGGGTGAGAACTACATTCAATAAATAACGGTGATTAATACATGCTAAGGAGTAGTACTCACGCCAATCACACATTACCACATATCAGCAACATAATTATCAATTCAATCACAATTTAATATTCAATCACAATAATGCAATGTGACTCCATGACTTGACGCAAATGCATGTGGTACCAAAACACGGCTCATTCAATCGAACCCGATTCACAAAGAATCCGGATAATTCGCATACACTCCACTGAGCAACGAATTATCTCCAACACAACTCCACAAGTGAGTCCGGACCTACTAGGCATCCACCAAAGATTTTCACCTAGCAGTCTCAATGCTATAATATGCAATGCACCAATAAACAATACATATATTAAAAAAATACATCACGCATATTATACGATCCATCTGATCCACGATCCTCTTGATCACTTGTAAACATCGTTTACCGTAACTCACCTCGGAGTTACACTCGCTTCCAAAATACAGCACACCACTAATAATAGCATTATTACCGATTAAACTTGTCAATTTAATTCAGCCAAGTATTGAAATCTAGCACTGATAAATTACTTCCGGTTAATATCATTTTCCTCTTAGCAACACACATCACAACATGCCTCTTAATTTGCTGTCAAACGGTTAAAGGTGTCCGCCAAATAAATTGATACTCACTGTATCTACTATCCATAAAGGGATTAATTATATTATACATTTTTATTACTCTGCAACTTACTCTTATTAATTGGTTAATAGTCATAATAATTTGATTAAAATAGTTAACAGGTAGTGTTGTAATCATTTCTATACTTAATTTTCTGCTATGACTACTCTTCTGCTGTCCATTCTAAACCGCTATGTTACTGGTTTTACTAACTATAAGTGAAATGATTATATAAGGTTCTTAGAATTAGTATTATAGGCTTACTAATTAATTGCTAATACTTATTAATACTCATGGTTAGTGTTTATTCCATTAGGCTAATGTAAAGAGTTACTGGGAATTATTTATTTTGCTAACTAGTTGCTAAGCTTAGAAACTATATAAAAAAAAGTAGTTCTAAATACACACACATACACGGTGGTGGCTTCTACTCCTATAGTCACCGCCCCACTCACACTACACACCACACACACATATATTTCAACACAAGGCTGGCCTATAGAAATGAAATTAACCATGGCATTCTCGTACCGCCTCGGTTCTTAATTAATTCTCTTTGGCACAAAACAAAACAGCAATAGCAACAACCATATGACAGCAATAACCAACAGAGATAATATATCCATTCAATCACACAATTCACCACCAATGAATCAATAATCAAACACAGACAGAATTTGACATATAAATTCCTATGAGGATAAGGACTCCTCACTACCCCTCATGATTAAATCACCTATAAAGAACCGATTCTCCCCCTTACCTCGATTCCGGAAATTGTTTTGACTATGGGGAAATCTCTTAGTGGCCTCCTTGTTCTTCCTCCTCCCTTAGCCTCCAAATGCACAAATGATTCTAAAAACCTAATTCCTCTCTTTAGACCCTTATATACTTATTAGTAAAATACCACTCTTGTCCTTAGCCACTAATAACCTAATTTCCTTAATTTTATTAATAATAATAGTATTAACAATTATACTAAAAATGCTAATTCTAATAATAATATAAATAATAGTAATCAATAAAAAAAATAATAGTACTAATAATAATAATAATAATAATAATAATAATAATAATACTAATATTAATATTATTGCTAATAATAATATTACTCAAGTCTAGCATTACTAAATTAATGTTATTCCGACGTTCTTAATTTATCCGCTCCGGTAAGGGTACTCCGCCTACGCGTTTGATCACACACCCAAAACAAAGTCAATCAAATATAATACTACGAGGATTAAATAATTTAAAATGGGGTGTTACAACATCAACCTTCTTCTGAGTACCAATACAATACATGATGTATTGTTGATTGCTGTTGATGAAGTCAAAAGAACTTGTTGATTTTCTATGGTAGAAACAGCCTAAAAGAATCTTCGTCCATATCTTGTATATGTTCTTCAGATCCTTAACTTTTGTTTACTTCTTTCCATCAGTAAATATTTCAGAATAAACTTTATTCCAATCAGTTCTGAGAGTGGCTTCAATTTCTCCTTCATCGTTCATCAAGTCAAACAACATTCTCAATGTATTTTCAGTGATGGAGACGAATCTTCCATGAACAAATGAAACAATTGCTTTAGGGATGACGAAAGCATGAACCCAGAACTCCTTCACTAGGTCTGGATAAACTGGTCCACAGAACTCAAGAAACAAGGATTGCCATCTTTGAAAAACCATGTTATTTTTTATACGAACTTGATGTTCTTCAAGATTATCAACATCAACCATCAGTTCACAAATAACTTCCAACTGGTCTCGAGGAATCGAGCAAGTAACCATAGGAATGAGTTCTTGTTCTTGTTCTTGATGTTATTGTTGAGATGCAGAACCAGCAATTTGTAATGAAGAAGCAGCCATTGACACTTTTCTGAGATTCTTGGTTTTTCTTTTAGGGTAAGAGAATAGGGCAAAAAGATTGCAGAAATGCATAAACAATGGAGAGAATGAGTGCGTAAAAGAGAGAATGATGTGATGAAGGTGGTATAAATAGACACGGATTTGAAAATAAATGCAATTAACTTTTGAGAATGAACAGTTACAAGATGCAAAAAATCAAATGCATTTAATGTTGAGTGACGTTAGGGTAAAACGTGATATTTGAAATGATTTGCATAGTTACCTAGGGCGGCGTCTCATCAACTGCACGCATGCTTGTCCAAATAGAGTGAACACGTGTTCAACTTCTGGAGTAGCTGGTGACAGCTGTTTTGCTTTAAAAGAGATCATGAATCAACTTAGACATATGAAACATTAGTAATAATAGAATCAGAATATCTAACTGACTAATCATCAGAACTTCTTAAAAAAAGATCATTTCAAATCTAATTCATATATCAGAACTTCTCATCCTTTCATTCTGGGCATAAATCCATACTGATATTCTTCAGAATAAACTTAAACCTATCTTCAGCAAGGGGTTTTGTAAAGATATCAGCCCATTGATGGTCTGTATCAACAAAGTTTAAAGAAAGAACACCCTTCTGAACATAGTCCCTAATGAAATGATGTTTAATCTCAATATGTTTAGCCTTGGAATGTAAGATTGGATTCTTAGATAAACATATAGCAGAAGTATTATCACAGAAGATAGGAATGTTACTCTCATGTATCTGATAATCTTCTAGCTGACTCTTCATCCAGAGCACCTGTGTACTACATCCAACAGCAGCAACATATTCTGCTTCTATTGTAGAGAGGGCAATGGTAGCTTGCTTCTTGCTGTACCAGGAGATCAGGTGACTTCCAAGAAATTGACAACTTCCAGATATACTTTTCCTTTCAACTCTATCTCCAGCGTAATCAGCATCACAAAATCCTACTAAGTTGTATTCTTCAGATCTTCTGTAGACTATACCAACATTAGTAGTACCTTTCAGATACCTCAGAATTCTCTTAACAGCTGTTAAGTGATATTCTCAAGGATCTGATTGGAATCTTGCACACAGACAAACACTGAATAAAATATCAGGTCTAGAAGCCGTAAGATATAGAAGAGATCCAATCATACCTCTGTAGAGCTTCTGATCTACCTTCTTACTTACCTCGTCCTTACCTAGGACACACGTTGGATGTATAGGAGTCTTTGCTTCTTTGCTTTCTGAAAGATTAAACTTCTTCAGAAGTTCTTTCACATACTTGGTTTGATGAACATAGGTTCCATCATAAGTTTGATTGATCTGGATCCCAAGGAAATACTTGAGTTCTCCTATCATGCTCATTTCAAACTCAGCCTGCATAGACTTAGCAAACTCCTTTCCAAGTGTAGCATTAGAGGTTCCAAAGATAATATCATCAACATAAATTTGACAAATTAAAATATCATTTTTAAAGGTTTTACAAAAGAGAGTAGTATCCACTTGTCCTCTAGTGAAACCATTATCTAGAAGGAAAGAACTTAATCTTTCATACCAAGCTCTAGGAGCTTTCTTCAGGCCATATAATGATTTCTTTAATTTGAAAACATGTTCTAGAGACTTAGAGTCTTCAAAACCAGGAGGTTGGTGGACATATACTTCCTCATATATATAACCATTTAAAAAGGCACTCTTAACATCCATCTGGTATAGAGTGATGTTATGTTGAGTGGCAAAAGAAATCAATAAGCGAATAGATTCTAACCTGGCCACTGGTGCAAAATTCTGTATAGTCTATGCCTTCTTGCTGACTATAGCCCTGAGCAACCAGTCTGGCTTTGTTTCTTATAACTTCTCCTTTTTCGCTTAGCTTGTTTCTGAAGACCCACTTGGTTCCAATGATGTTGAATCCTTTTGGTCTAGGAACAAGATCCCATACGTCATTCCTTGTAAACTGATTAAGTTCTTCTTGCATGGCAATTATCCAGTCAGCTTCCTCCAGAGCTTGATCAACAGAAGTTGGCTCGATAAGAGATACTTGACCAAATTGACATTTTGCATTGTTCTTAAGGAATGATCTTGTTCTGATATGATCTTCTTTCTTCCCAAGGATAAGATCTTCTAAGTGAGCAGAGGTGAGTCTAGAAGATCTTCTGATAGTTGGTTCTTCAGAAATTCTGAGATTCTCTAATGAAGTGGCAACATGATCTTCTGATACCTTGCTTATGGGTTCTTCAGCTTCTGAGTTAGAGATTTCAATATCTGCAAAATTCTCAAACTGCTTTGGTTTTTCAAGACCAAGCTTATCATCAAATATGATATTGATTGATTCTTCAACAATCAATGTTTCAGTATTGTATACTCTGTAGCCTTTTGAGCGTTCAGAATATCCAAGAAGGAAACACTTTTGTGCCTTAGAATCAAACTTACTCAGATGATCCTTAGTGTTCAGAATATAACATGTAAATCCAAATGGATGAAAATAAGAAAGTTGGGCTTTCTGTTCTTCCCCAATTCATAAGGAGTCTTATTGAGAATAGGTTTTATAGAGATTCTATTCTGAATATAACATGCAGTATTTATTGCTTCTGCCCAGAAATGCTTAGCCATATTAGTCTCGTTGATCATGGTTCTGGCCATTTCTTGTAGAGTCCTATTCTTTCGCTCTACAACTCCATTTTGCTGTGGAGTTCTAGGGCAAGAGAAGTCATGGGCAATAACATTTTCTTTGAAATAAATCTCAAAGAATCTGTTCTCAAATTCGCCACCATGATCACTTATGACCTTTATGATTTTACACTCTTTCTCAGATTGGATCTGAGTGCAGAAGTCAAAGAATACTGTATGAGACTCATCCTTGTGTTTCAAGAACTTTACCCATGTCCATCTGCTATAATCATCTACGATGACTAATCCATATTTCTTCCCTCTGACAGATGCTGTTTTGACTGGGCCAAACAGATCAATATGCAGAAGTTCTAGCGGCCTAGAGGAAGAAACAACATTCTTAGACTTGAATGTAGGTTTGGAAAACTTCCCTTTCTGACATGCTTCGCAAAGAGCATCTGATTTATATTTTAGATTAGGGACTCCTCTGACCAGATTTAGTTTGTTAATTTGAGAAATATTTCTCAAACTAGCATGGCCTAATCTTCTGTGCCAGACCCATTGCTCTTCGCTAACAGACATAAGACAAGTTACCTTCTGATTCTTAAGATCTTGAAGATCAATCTTGTAAATGTTGTTCTTTCTCTTGCCTATAAATAGGATTGAGCCATCCTTCTGACTTACAACTTTGCAAGACTTTTGATTTAAGATTATGTCATAACCATTGTCACTTAATTGACTTATGGACAATAAGTTATGAGCTAATCCATCTACAAGAAGTACATTAGATATGGAAGGAGAGTTACCAATACTTATGTTTCTTGAGCCAATGATTTTGCCCTTCTGATCTCCTCCAAACTTGACTTCACCAGCGGACTTAAGCACCAAGTCTTGGAACATAGACCTTTTTCCCGTCTTGTGCCGCGAGCACCCAGAGTCCAGGTACCATGACATGTTTTGCTTTGTCTTCTTTGCTGCCAAGGATATCTGCAACAGAAATTATCTTCTCCTTAGGTACTCACATTTTCTTGGGTCCTTTCTTGTTAGTTTTCCTCAAGTTCTGATTGAACTTGGGTTTAGCATGATAAACAACAGGAGGTACAACATGATATTCCTTAGGTTGAGCAACATGATATTTTCTATTTTGTGTCACATGCTTCTTAGTGTTTGTAACGTGAAAACTTTTAGCATGTGAGGTTAGCCTAATATCATGGGAGTGGCCATACTTGAACTGATCATACAATGGCTTGTATGTGATTTTCATATCATCTACAGGTTCAAGTTTGTATGGGGTATCACCCTCATAACCTATGCCAACTCTCTTGTTTCCACTAACAGCATATATCATAGAGGCAAGTTGACTTCTACCAATACCTCTAGATAAGAATTTCCTGAAACTCAAGTCATATTCTTTAAGAATATTGTTCAAGCTTGGAATAGATTTTTCTGAACCAAAAGATGACTCAGCATCTTTGGATAGTTTTAAAACTTTTTCTTTGAGTTCAGAATTTTCTAATTCAAGCTTCTTAGTTTCAGATATAAAGAGCTTTCTCAGCTTTTTGTACTTGATACTAAGCTTAGACTTGATTTCAAGAATTTTAGCAAAACTGGAAGCTAGCTCATCTCTAGATAGATCAGAAAATACCTCTTTAGAGTCAGAGTCTGATTCTGATGTAGATTCTGATTCAGCATCCACAGTAGCCATCAGCGCTATGTTGGCTTGCTCGTCTTCAGAGTCTGATTCTGATTTTGATGAATCTGAATCATCCCAAGTTGCCATAAGACCTTTCTTCTTTTGGAACTTCTTCTTGGGTTTCTCGCTCTGAAGCTTTGGACACTCACTCTTGTAGTGACCTGGCTCCTTGCACTCAAAGCACGTGACCTTCTTTTTGTCAGATCTTCTGATTCCAGAAGATTCTCCTCTTTCAGGCTTTTTAGAACTTCTGAAGTTCTTGAACTTCCTTTGCTTACTCTTCCAGAGTTGGTTTACCCTTCTGGAGATCATGGACAGTTCATCTTCTTCTTCTTCTGATTCTTCAGAATCTTCTTCTTCAGCTTGAAAAGCGTTAGTGCATTTTTTATTTAAAGATTTTAATGTAATAGACTTACCTTTCTTCTGAGGTTCATTAGCATCCAGCTCTATTTCATGACTCCTCAAAGCACTGATCAGCTCTTCCAAAGATACTTCATTCAGATTCTTTGCAATCTTGAATGCAGTCACCATTGGGCCCCATCTTCTGGGCAAGCTTCTGATGATCTTCTTGACGTGATCAGCCTTTGTATATCCCTTGTCAAGCACTCTTAATCCAGCAGTTAGAGTTTGAAATCTTGAGAACATTGTTTCAATGTTTTCATCATCCTCCATCTTGAAGGCTTCATACTTCTGGATTAATGCAAGAGCTTTTGTTTCTTTGACTTGGGCATTTCCTTCGTGAGTCATCTTTAATGATTCAAAGATGTCATGGGCAATTTCCCTGTTTGATATCTTCTCATATTCAGAATGAGAAATAGCATTCAGCAAAATAGTCCTTGACTTATGATGATTTTTGAATTGTTTCTTTTGATCATCACTCATTTCTTGTCTTGACATCTTTGCTCCAATAGAATTTATTGGATGTTTGTAACCATCCACAAGCAAGTCCCATAAATCACCATCTAGACCAAGAAAGTAACTTTCCAATCTATCTTTCCAGTATTCAAAGTTTTCACCATTAAATACTGGTGGTCTAGAATATCCATTTCCATTTCCATTGTTGTGTTGATCATTTGAAGTAGATGTAGTAGTAGGAGTAATAGCATCAACCATATTGACTTAGTGTTTTTCTCACCCTGAATCTTTTTCTAACACGGTTAAGTGCTTGCACCTAGAACCGGTGCTCTGATGCCAATTGAAGGGGGTTTGAATAAGTGTGACTTTAAAACTCTTAAGATAAAAATAATGAACACAATTTTTTTATCCTGGTTCGTTGTTAACGAAACTACTCCAGTCCACCCCCTTAGAGTGATTTACCTCAACTGAGGATTTAATCCACTAATCAGTCTTGATTACATCGGTTGTCCACTTAGAAACACTCTAAGTCTTCTAGAGTATACTTATCACACCTTGATCACTCTAGGAAATCAACACTTAGAAACTTCTAAGTCTTCTAGAGTCTACTGATCACAACTTGATCACTCTAGGAACCTTTTACAAATCAATGTAAAATAAATGTTTACAAGAGTATTCAAATGCTTCTTAGAAAGCTATAATCACAACTGTGATATTTCTCTTAAGTTCTAAGCTTAAATCTCACTAAGATATTACAAGTGAAGTGAGGTTGAAGATGAAGTTTGAGAGCTTTTGAATTTGACAGCGTTTCTGTATTTTGCGCAAGAGTTATGTATTCAGCTTCTCATCAGAACTTCTATTTATAGGCGTTTGAGAAGATGACCGTTGGGAGCATTTAATGCATTACGTGTTCCGTACAGCTCTGCATTTAATGTTTCACTCTTTTGTCAACTACCTCGAGCCTTGCTTTTACTGCTTCTACTGACTTTTCCTTTTGTAGCTTCTAACGTTCCTTTTGTCAGTCAGAGTAGCCTGTCATCTTGTACTTGCTTCTGATATGATGTTTGTAGATACAACGTTTGAATAATCAGAGTCAAACAGCTTGGTGTAGAGCATCTTCTTGTCTTCTGACTTTGAAGTTCTTTAGCGTGATACCATAAGAACATCAGTGCTTCTGCTTCTGATCTCATGTTCTTCTGATGCTTCATAGACCATGTTCTGATTCTGCTTGACCATCTTCTGATGTCTTGCGAGAGCATGTTCTGATGTTGCATACTTGAACCTTCTGAGTCAGTGCTTCTGGCGCTGAATTGTGCGTACTCCTTATATAATTCCTGAATTGGAAAATGTAAAGGATTAGAGTACCACATTATCTTATACAAAATTCATATACATTGTTATAATCAAAATAAGAATATTGATCAGAACAAATCTTGTTCTAACGATGATTTCTTCAAACGATCATGAGTATATATAGCTTCAGAATTTTTTACCGTTATCTTCAACGCTTGTATGCAGCATTAAATGGTTTGCGTGTTGTCTTTTCTTTTGTTTTCTCCAAGGATTTGCATGTGGATAGCTTCTTTAATCAACCTTGGGAATTTCGACTTTGGAGTGTTGCAGCCGTTTTGCTAATGATTATGTCTTTAACGGTTTTATTTTGAATCAATCTTCGTGATCTTCTGTTTCGGCTTGTATTTCAACTTCTGTTGTAAGAGCATTCTTTTGTGATCTTCTGTTGTAAGTGTATTCCTTTGTGATATTTTGTTGTAAGCGTATTCCTTTATGATTTTCTGTTGTAAGCGTATTCGTTTGTGATCTTCTGTTGTAAGCATATTCGTTTGTGATCTTCTGTTGTAAGCGTATTCATAGCGGTTTGTTGCAGTGTCAGAAGTTGCCTTGACTCCTGGAGTGTCTCTTCCAGTTATCCAGCTTTATATTTATTCCAAGTTCTGATTGTGCTGGTACATCTTCTGAAATCAACAATATAGAATTAGAGTACCATGTTTGCTTATACAAAATTTATTTGTTTGTTATCATCAAAATACTGAAATGTGATTAGAACTAAGCTATGTTCTAACAAATGATAGTCCCTTCGAATTGTTAAGGTATCTTTACATGTTGCCTTCTATGACCATGCGATGACCCTACGCCTGTCCCTTCACATCCAATAGATAGGATTTTCTACCAAATAATGACATGGATATTACTATCTCCAAAAGAAAACATAATAGAATAGGAAAGACTATTACTTAGTGGGTAGGCGCTCCTAATTGCTTGCTCACACTCAAACTCATTTTCACACCTCACGCTTTCAGAAACACACTGTATATATTCGTACAAGAATCATTACAAAGTCTTCCTTGCTATTGGCACTCCAAATATTTTTCAAAAGTACACACACACACAAGGTAAACAAAGTGAGCTAAGAAATTAAGAGCCCATGGATACAAAGGGTGCTAACACCTTCCCTTTGTATAACCTACCCCCGAACTCAAAATCTTTTAAAGGTCTTTCCTGTTCTTTTATGCCTTTCCTAATAAAATTGGATAAAATAAAAGTCTGTGGCGACTCTTGCTAACCACAACATATTTTGCGAAAAACAAAACAAAAAGTCAATTCTTCCACCGTATTATAGAACTGGCGACTCTATTGGGGAGAAACTTAGAAAAGAGGGGTTACCTTAGAGTTTAGATCACTTCTATTTACTGTAAACTGTTTGATTTGATTTCTTTATCTTTAAAGGGTTTTTTGGTTATTTGCTTGTGTGAAAGGTCCTACACTCGGGCCTAGTGATTCCTTAGGTAAGTGGCAATAGACCAAGGAGACTGTACGACATGTACCGCTATGGTTGATATGGTGGCCACCGTTAGTGTGACACTTTGGTTTGTACCGATGTTCCTTGAATTGGATCGAGGATAACATTAGGCTGCCGCGTGGTGTCATTAAGCACTAACTTTCCCTTAGAACCCTAGTTAACTCATCTTTGGCCATTAGGAAGTAGCGAGATGGCTGACTTTGGATTTTGACCGAAGTTGGTTGATACTTGAAGCTACACTCATTGAGATCATACTTTTGGGATGTTTTTGGTCGGCCATTTGAGTGTTGTGCTAAAATAATGCCTTCGAGAAAGATCTGTGATATGAGCTCCCTAGAACCCGATTACTATTCTAGGACAGGTTGAGCTAACTAAAATTTAGTGGGGAGGGTACTTACCTATGGACCTCATGCAAGCCTTTAAACCTAAGACTCTTGTGTGACTTGTTTGTGTTCGCTACCTATCTGACATCATGACATCATGACATCATAACATATCATTTTCACTAACCATTTCAAGGACCGAGGAATTTATCTTTGTTCTTTGTTGTAGTCCATGGCTTCCGTTACCAGAAATTTCATCCGAATCAACTTTGTAGGATTACCTTCTGAACTTAGGGAATTGGTCTCAAGGGTTCCCAAAAACTCTCGATTCACCGAAAGGCATGGTTATCTGCTCGTTTGGTCACCTCAGGTTTTGAAGAAGACATGATGAGAGTCCTGTTCCAGTTCTTTGATCCCGAGCACCACTGTTTCACCTTCCAAGATTACAAGTTGGTACCTACAACGGAAGAGTTCTCTCAACTACTTGGAATACCTATTCTCGATCAGATACCTTTCACCGGTCTAGAAAATGTTCCAAAACCTGAAGTCATTGCAATTGCTTTACATTTGAAGAAGTCAGACATTGTGTCTAATTGGGAAACAAGGAATGGAGTCAAAGGTTTTCTTGCTAAGTTCTTGATTGAGAAAGCTTGATCATTCCTAAACGCTATGAGTTATCATGTTTTCAAAAGCCAGATGGGGCCAAAAATAAATAAAAAATTCCTCAGGATCTTCCCAGGCCTTGAGGTCACAAGAGGCAATCCCTAAGTTAATTTGCTCAATAAAATATTTCTCATCTCATGAATCTGGGTAGTTAGAGCAATAAACTTCTTGGCTATTTGAAGGGAACTGGAGCAAAAAAATTCAAATAGCCAAAGGGTAAGGAACAAATCAGGTATAAGCAAGATGTTAGATGGAATATCATGACATCAACTCATGACATCGCGCCTGCAGAACTGGAAGGAAGATTCAGTTTGTACTTAACAGATACAGGATATTCGCAGAATATTTTGTAATCCTATGTGGCACATATTTAAAGGTCAAAAGAATAATTAAAGAATCAGATCATAAGATTGAAGATTCAGGAAGAATCAGATCAGAAGATTGAAAATTCAGCAGTTTCTAATTTAGATGATAAATTAGGAAATTCATGATTAAAAGACCTTATTTGTAGCAGAATATTTATGCATATTTGTAACAGCAAGGAGTGTTGCGATTTGTAAGCCCAAGTCCAATTGAGATCAGGTTATAAATAGGAAACTTTGTAACCTAGTTTGAGATAGAAAACCTTGTTTTAAACGATGTAGTCATTAGGGTTTCTATAGGTAGACCACCCAAGTTGCGGGATGGCTGCCATATCCTTCTCGAAACTTGTAGGTAAGAGAAGTGATTGTCCTTACTCGAAACCTATAGGTAAGAGTTGAGTATTGTAATCTTGATTGAAGTTGTGAAGCAAGATCAAGTATGTGTTCATTGTTAGTTGTGTAAATAGTTGTTGCAGGGTTGTAACAGTTAGGTATCACTAGGGAGTGAGCAGAGGTTCTCTTGCCTTGGATGGAGTTCTGAGATAAAGGTTGCATTGGGTAGTGATTAGGTAAACCAGAGGTTGTTTATCTGTAAACCAGAGGTTGTTTACATAAAATAGTACTACTGATAGTGAAATCTTCTTCCTGGCTTGGTAGCCCCCAGAGTAGGTAGTTAGACCGAACTGGGTTAACAATTAACTGTGTTATTTATCTTCTGCATTGTTTGTTCAGTTATGAATGTTATTACTTTGTTTATAACATCAGGTTCAGAAGTCTTAACTGTTCCTAAACAGAACCATATAAAGATTATAATCTGGTTATGTCTACTGAACGTGTGTGATCCCATGTCTCATTGACTCCTATTTAGGAGTAATTAATTAATGGGGGATCCTTCTATTCTGCTTATGCTACATTAATAGCAGATCAGATGTCTTGACATCGGGATTGACATCCGAGTATGTCATACCAGAATTTTCAATTGGTATCAGAGCAGGCATCCTGTCTGTTTCTGGATGAGATCCATGAGGGATAAATTCTGGTTGTGGTAAAGGTAGAATATTGTTTGAACAAAGAATGTTCATATTGTATGGTCCCTTGAAGTGGAGCATGGACCTATATGATTAGACCTACCTGACCTAAGAGCTGTGATGCTGGAACAAGGAGTGCTAAATCCAAAGACTTCATGCGGGAGTGAAGAACTTGAATTTTAGAACTAATTCGACCTGTATCTATGGAAAAAGATGAACCGCTTCAAAACCTTCATGCGGGAGTGAAGATATTAATAAGGTAATCTCTGTATTTTTGTGGGTTTGTCAGGTTAAGATTTTGGTTAGGTCTAGTCAGTTGCTTGGTGCAGAAGCAAGCATTGTTCAAGGTTGAGCAGCAATCAATCTGTAGTTGTCATGCTTACTACTAACACTTAAAGTAAGCATTATGTGAATTCTGTTGAGGTATGACTATTTTCCGCTACATAGTCTCTGAGAATCCCTAGGGTTATGTATAGTCAACAGAATGTATGGCAGGTATTGTCAGCTATAATTAAAGTGTCAAAGATACTTGAGTATCCTCTCAAGTCCACTCATAATGACATGGTTTATTAGAGCTGATGAATGTCAACTGATCAATGATATTCATAATAATCTGCAAGTGTGTACCTTGAAATTTTCAAGGTTTAAGTGTTCCTAGAAGGAGGAACAAATGTTCTACTAGACGTTAGGACATTAAGAACTGGTATGCAGCTACCAGCTGAAGAACAGATGTTCTGGTGCTAAACTAATGTAGTATGAAAACATTGATTTGGAACCTACTCGTGGTCTGGAAGAGGAGACATCTGGCTAAGTTAATCAGGACACAATTAACATGTGCTCAGTTCCACTAAGAAAACTCATGAAGGTATTCCTTTCTAATCCTTTGTGTTGTACATATGAAGAGCCTATATCTGTGAGTTTCCTCTGATCAACGAAACCAGATAAGTATTCATAACCATAGAGCAGTTGTTGGAGCTGAATACTGTGTCTCAATCACAATGAAATATGGTTAAGAATGTGTACTTCCCTAGTTGTTATCCAGAAAGGGTAGTGTTGTTTGAAATCAAGGAAGTCAGATGGATCTGACTAATTCAGTGTCATGCTATAACTAAGTCTGTTCCAGAAACCTAGCTGAGGGAATCTCCTCTATAGGTACAGACTATGGCATCCTTCATCTCAAAATCAGAATGAAAGTCTGAAGAAAAGGTTACTGAGATGCTGGCTACTTTATCCCTTGATATGTCTGGATATTGCTGATAATTGGATTATTCTGTTATTAACCTGAGTGTTGTCAATTTGACATTAAAGATGTTAACCAAGAACCATGAAGGATGATGTCATATCTGATGTTACAACATCTCAAGATCTTCAGTTATTTTGTTTAATTGCCAAGAACAGAAAGTATAAACGTGAAGAGGTAATCAGTCAGAATGACCACCCAGCTTGAGATAGAAAACCTTTTTTAAAATGATGTAGTCATTAGGGTTTCTATAGGTAGACCACCCAGGTTGTGGGATGGCTGCCATGTCCTTCTCGAAACCTGTAGGTTAGAGAAGTGATTGTCCTCACTCAAAACCTGTAGGTAAGAGTTGAGTATTGTAATCTTGATTGAAGTTGTGAAGCAAGATCAAGTATGTGTTCATTGTTAATTGTGTAAATAGTTGTTGCAGGGTTGTAACAGTTAGGTATCACTAGGGAGTGAGCAGAGGTTCTCTTGTCTTGGATAGAGTTCTGAGATAAAGGTTGCATTGGGTAGTGACTAGGTAAACCAGAGGTTGTTTATCTGTAAACTAGAGGTTGTTTATATAAAATAGTACTACTGATAGTGAAATCTTCTTCCTGGCTTGGTAGCTCCCGGAGTAGGTAGTTAGACCGAACTGGGTTAATAATTAACTGTGTTATTTATCTTCTGCATTGTTTGTTCAGTTATGAATGTTATTACTTTGTTTATAACATCAGGTTCAGAAGTGTTAGCTGTTCCTAAATAGAACCATATAAATATTATAATCTAGTTATGTCTACTGAACATGTGTGATCCCAGGTCTCATTTACTCCTATTTAGGAGTAATTAATTAATGGGGGATCCTTCTATTCTGCTTATGCTACATTAATAATAGATCAGATGTCTTGATATCGGGATTGACATCCGAGTCTGTCATACCAGAATTTTCACTATATGTTTCTGGGCGTTTGTGTTGTTGGTAAGAGGCATGGTGATCTTTGGTAAAAGCACTAAAATTAAGGTGTGAGAAGGTGAAGTTAAGCTTAGTTTTGTTTATCAGAGTGGGGTCAAAATTTACCTTAGTTGGTCGAAGGCCCACAATTGCTACTATGCCAAAAAATGTGAGGGTAACTAATTCGCATGGCAGATGAAACGTGTTGGTCGAGGTTTCCCAAAAATAAATAGCATCGACCAACATGTGAGAATTATACTTAGGACCAGCTCTTGAATGTCGTATCAAATCAAAGATACCATGGTCCTTCCATACTATTTCCTTCTTCAGTTGAACCATATCCATCCAACTGATATAAGAAGCATTGTTGATTGAAGGAGGTGAACAAAATACATGATTTTTCATGAAGCTGAAATCAAAATGTTCATCCTCAAACACAAAGGATTTTGAGAAACTAGAAAGAAAAAAAAAAAGCTCTCCAAGTTCTGTGGTTTCTTATTTGGTCAGGGTAGAGGACCCATTAAAGTGTGAACAATACCTGAAATAGAGTAAGGGATTAATACTTGAGAAAACCAAACAATAGCTTTTCTTCTTACATTGGAGGTTTTAGGACATAAGTGTGACCATCTTTGAGAATGAGACTTCTGAGTTTGGCAGCAGAGGAACCAGCTGTTGAAGTTTAGTGAGAGAACTGGAAGCCATTGTTTTTCTTTAGAAAATCTTAGTGGAAAAAAAAGCTTATTGAAGGAACAAGAACGAATGTTTCAGAAAGATTGAACGGTTTCTAGGGATCAGAAGAAGAAGAAGCTAGCTAAAAGGAAAAAGAAATAATGAAGGTGCGTATATATAGCCGTGGAAAGAAAACTTTTCAATTTCCTCAAAAAAGTTGGACAAGTGGTGTCTCAAATTGAACAGTTGGCATTTAATTTTTTGGAAAAAGATTAAATTTAATGATTTCTTTAGTATGATTTAATTTTATGGCCCATTATTTTTCTAGAAAATCGGAGTGATGGTGACAATCTGCACACACGTCCCTTAACGTGACAATTTGGTGGAAAGTGTTAGTTCCCTGGTTTTAGAGTTGGCTTAATTTTTGTAAAACAAATAATATAATCAGTATGTATAAATATATAAGAACAACAGATACAACAAAGAGTCCCACTAGAATGGTAGAACATGTTATGTTGGAGAAATTCAGCGTCTGGAATAACATGTCAGATGGGATATTACGACATCATGCCTGAGATGAAGAGAAGAGTTTAATTAAATCTATGTGATTTAATTAATACGGAAGAATGCAGAATATTCAGGAATATTGTGCAAATCAAATAAGGGCGTGATATATTATATGACAGGTCTGAAGAATCAATATAAAGATTTGAAGAATCAAATCAGAATATTGAAGTTTAAATAGTTTCTAATTATAGAGGTATTTTCATAAACTAGCAGATTGAAGACCTTGATTGTAGCAGAAGTTACTGCTATATTGTAACAGCAAATGTGCTGTGATTGAAGGTCTAAATCCAATTGGGTATAGGTTATGAATATAAGACTTTGTAACCTAGAAAAATAGGACAACCACCGAGTAGAAAAGAGGTAATCATTATGATTTGTCAAGGTAAACCTCCCGGCCTGTAGGAAGGTTACCTATGTGATCCTCGAAGCCTGTAGGAAAGAGGAGTACTGTTCTTGGAGGAAGCTTTGAAGTAACTCCAAGTTCGTGGTCATAGTCAAGGTTCTTGGCTAGGGATTGTCATGGAAGTATGTCTTCCAAACCGATTTTTATTTGGGATTAGAAAGAGATGGATATTAGGCCGTTGCTACAACTCTTGGGATTGGAGAACTGTACAACATAATTGCGATGATTGGAAGTGGAATGGGGATATTCCATATCTAGGGAGGACCTAGGTAGAAGGGTCATTGGGTAGGGATTAAGTAAGGGGTTGTAAGCTTGGGACTAGTTTAGCTCTGAATTAATACTGCTGATAATGGACTTCATTCCTGGCTTGGTATGCCCCTAGAGTAGGTGTGATTTCACTGAACTGGGTCAACAATTTCTGGTGTCTTTTATCTTTCAGTTTGGCATAATTCTGTGTATATTCTTTGCTGATGATTTTTTTACAGATCACATGTCATCTTTCTCGACATTTGGATGTTACGTTAGAATTTCAATTGGTATCAGAGCAGGCATCCTGTTCTATTTCTGGATGAGATCCTGTGAAGATACTTTTTGGTTCGGCAAGGAAGGGTTGTGATGAAAAGATGTGTTGATCGTCGATGTGTACATGGTCCCTAGAAGTGGATACTAGACTGTGTTGAACATCAAGGGCTACGGTACGCCATGGTGAGGGTTTGATTTATTTTTAAACTCAAGGTTATTCTGCCGGTACGTGGGATGTGCTGAGTAGGTACAAAGCTTTGTGCCTAGAAGATAATGAGGAACTGTTATGGAAATTCCGCTGCATGGTATCTCTTCCAAACCTGGTTCTTTTTAGCATTAGGGTTTGATCTCCTAATAAACTACACTCATGATGGGGTATGAACAATGGGGAATCAGTAAAAGGAGCCAACGATACTTGAGTTCTAGGTCTCAAGTCCACTCATAAAGGCACTTTTGCATGGCTGACAGGTTGCTTCTTCAAGAAACATGGAGAGAGATCGAAACCATACAGGTTGGTCTCAACGAGAATCTTCATATCTCTTGACTCCTTTCAGGAAGTAACTCTGACTCTGGCTATTTGAAGTGTAGCTGGACCATCTGTATTACTGCTGTTTAAGGATGATATAACATCCATAGTATCAAGTTCAGATGTATGGAAGGAACTGATGTTCGACGACATGTTAGAACATTACTTCAGCAAGTATGCAGCTACGGGTTGGAGAATAGATGCTTTGGGTGCTAAACATAATGTTGTGATTATTTTTGTTTGGAACCTACTCCTGACCTGGAAGAGGAGACATCTGAATGGTACAAGGTGTTGATCAGGACACGATCAACAGGCTTTATACCTCTGTGTCAGTTTATTTCTGGCCAGGGTATGAGGATGTACAATAGTCGAGCTCTTAAGAGGAACTCAGAAAGGAATCATCACCGGAGTCTTTGCGAAGAATTCGTTAATCAGAGGAACCAGCACGATGGAATCTAAGTACATTCTTGGAGCAGTTATTTATTAGCTCGCCTTTTCCAGGATATGTAATGGGTGTACTTTTCTCATGCACTTCTTAGCAGCAATTATGGAGAGAGAATCCTCAATCCTAAGAAAGAAGAACTTGAAGGCTGGGTCAGACATAATGTCCTAATATGTGTGAACTGAGAGCTTATTTTTCTCAGGGTGTGTGGTAGAAATTTTCCAAAGAATGGTTCGTCAATCAAGTACATAGGAGCATGTAACCATTTCCATATGGTAAATTCTTCCAAAGGATGGTAAGCATTGGAGACAATCAACCAACACTGGGAGATTGATACGTGTATAAACCCCTGAATGTCATTCAAACCACCTAGGATGAACATGTCTGTTAAAGCAATGAGGAATACGCTTCTGAAGTAAAAGAATGTGAAATATCTAGTGTCTTCATGAAGAAAGTTCTTATTGTTTGAATTCACTTATGTGGTGTCCTCGCATAATGAATTATTGGTAGTTCAAGGAAAATCATGGATCCTTGTGTTGTGAAGAGTTAGACCCACTCTAAAACGGTCAACAATTATTCAAAGGAGGCGGCTTAGACTGGTGGGAGTTGTGACTCAGTCTACTAAAATCTTTGAAGAGGTGTGAGACACAATGTCTTAATATCATGGTCCTGAGGATTTATTTTCTTCAAAGGGGTACCGCAGATGTGATCGTCAACAGAATAGAGGTTGTTTACTCAAACTTGATTCCCTGACTAAGTCTATGAGAACATTGAACTCTTGTTATGGTGATAAACGATTCATGTCACAAAGGATCATCTGCTGTATCAAAGTATCTGTAACACGGTGGGAGAACTGACTTTTTGAAAATGTTGCGGATAGCAAGAGTCGCCACCAACTTTTATTTTATCCAATTGGAAAGGCAAAAAGAACAGGAAAGACCTTTGAAAGATTTTGAGTTCGGGGGGTAGGTTATACAAAGGGAAGGTGTAAGCACCCTTTGTATCCATGGTTATCCATGGGCTCTTAATTGCTTAGCTCACTTTTTGTTTTCAAAATGTTTAAAGTGTAGTGTGTGAATAGGAAAAGGATTTTTGAATGAGAACTTTAACTTGTCAATAAGCGTAGCCTCGTTTTGAAAATATTTAAAAATAATTGGGAAAAAGAGATTGGGATTTTGAATTTGAATTTGAATAGAGCAAGCAATCAGGAGCACCTACCCTAAGTTAGAAAAATTGTTCTTTTAGCTTTTCAGTTTGAAAGGGCTATCCATACCATAGGAGGGTAGGAAGTCCTTTCATTGGATGTAAAGGGTCATCGAGGAAGTATCGTTCGCCATAAAACTGTCCCTACCATATAGAGGGCAGGTAGTCTTTAGGGAAGAATATAATAGTCATTAATCATTTTTAGGCAACAGGAGAGGATACCTCAGCAATGGGACAACCATCTTATTTCCGAGGCAGCATCGATGGACAAAATCTCATGATGAATTCAATGAATTAAGGCCGCACTTGCTTTAGGTATCCTCGGAATTGAGGGACTTGACTATTTTCACAAATTAAGGCAACAGGCAACAAGAAGGGTTACCCTAAAGGTGTGTGGGTGCACAATCAAGTGATCAAATTCAATTATTTATCTTATAATTAGTGATTCTAATTTAATTCAGGGCTTGCACTCCCTAGGATTATTAACCATAGCAGTTAATAGAAGGCAGACATTAAAGATCCTACGCTGTTACAATAAACACCTGTAGGCAGCAGAAAATAAAAGGCAGAAAATAAATCCTAATTACTACTACAATAAATTGAATAAGCGACCTATACACCTTCTAATATTTAAAAGAAAGAAAATTAAATATTTGAAATAATGGCATATGATTAAATTAAAAGGCAGAAATAAAAAGGCAGAATTAAAAGGGCAAAATATTTAACAGAAGGCATTCGAAAATCATAGAGTATGGGGTGAGGAAAGAATTTGCGCATAAAAAACCTCAACAATTATAAGGTAACATCAAAAATTAAAAGGATTAGGGAAAACAGTGATTAATAGTCATGATGAAAAATAGTTAGCCAAAAATAAAATCAGGGTTTGAAAACCTAAAAATAATTAATTAGCTAAAACCTAAATTATTACCCTAAAAATAGAAACGAGGTTAGATATTATAAACCTAAAAGTTAAACTAATTAGCCTAAAAAACTCTAATTTGAGTAAATTAAACTAATCCGAAATATTATAATTAATTAAACCTTAACTATAAAATTGTATCAAAAACCCAAAAACTAAATTATTGTTTTCATAAAAAAAAGGTTTTGGTTTTATTAAAAAAAATAATTGTTTTTTTTTTTAAAAAAAAGATTAAAACAAGTCATATAAATAAATATATAAAAAATTAGAAAAAAACCTGGGCGCTGGGATTGAGTGTGGTTGACTCTTGAGAGATGTATGGTGGACTTCATTCTGGTCCTTCTGATTAGACTTCAATGGAGATCCAAGGGCCAGCATGTGAAGCATCATGATGAGGACAAATGCGCCTATCCACTAGATCCGCGAATAAGAAAATGCAACAAAAGTAATTGTGGAGACCTAAGTTCGAACCCAGGTCATGAGCCTCAATCCATGCGTCCCTTTGCCAATTATGCTGCTTATTGAAGTTGTTAATATAGTGAATGGAATAAAATATAAGGAAAAATGGAAATTAATGGAAAAGGTGTGCGTGGGACCCAGAGAGTCTGAACGAACCAATCAGCAAGAGAGAGAAGCAGTCAGATTCGTTGACTGCCCAATTGATCGCGACTTTACGTGTCTATAAATCTGATAACTGCAAGTGCACAGTCGTGTCGTGTAGTTTTAAAAGATATCGAATCCACAGGGACTATGAATCGATCTACCGTTATCTAAGGTTACTATGTAAAGCTAGGTGTACTAAAATTTCGATTGTTCCTAAGGGAAAGTGATTGTGAGAAAATAAAGAATAATAATAAAAGACAGGTATCAGTATGTATTTCGTTTAACTAAAGGTAATCTGAAGGTCCATTGGCTTTTGCATAATTAAATTAAAAATCTTTACTAAATCCAATTGATTAAAAATCCTCGTCTCAAACTTTCGCTCTGTTGATTCAGACTACTATCCTAATCCTAACGTACGCTTTCGCCATCTCATTAGATTTTAGAAGAGCTTTTTGGAAACAATGTAATTAATAAAATGCCTATTTTACGAGGTTGTTATCTATTTAAATCTCCTAATCTCAAACTTTCGCTCTGTTGACTCGGAGCAAGCTAATAACCCTAACGTACGCTTTCGCCATCCCGCTCGAGTGTAAAAACAATTTTTGAAAATAAATAAGTTCCAATTAGTTTTAATACGCTTTCGCCATCCTTAAAACTAATGTCTTATGTCTACTATCCAGTTAAAGATCTCAAACTTTCGCTCTATTGATTTTAACCTTTGACCGTCCTAACCCCTCAAACTTTCGCTCTATTGGTTTTAAGACTTACTAATTAAACTAGACATATAAACCAAAAATAAGTGATAATTAATAAAACATAATCAAGCCAATTTATTTCGGATCCCTACGGTTAACTTACTTTACATACCGACACCTTTAGTAATTTAGCCAGACATATTAATTCGATTAAACATGCATAAATCGGTTCGGTTCATAATAATAGGCATATTAAATGGCATATAATATATCATGCAATAATAATATAAATAAAGGCGGTAAATAAAAACCTGAATTAAAATAAATCTGAATTGAATTGAATCTTGAAGTACTCGAACTTCCACCACAGGTTGGCTGGATCGTTCTTCGGAATTTAAATGGCAGAAAATAAAAACAATGAAGTAAAACGATAAATCTAACGTAAGGCTAGATCTACGAAAAGTTCACAACAATTTCCAGTGTAGAAATCGTTGTGAGAAAATAAACGGTTGAATGAAAGCAGAGTAAAGGAAAGCAATTCGCGGTACAATTTCGGCAGCACTTCGTTGGCAGGAAATCGGACAGTTTGGACTGAAGTGACTGCTTCTATTTATAGGGGAAGCTTTGCAGTTGCTTTGCATGAAAAGAGGGGATTCTGCAGACTTGGACGTGGAGACGTGCGTCTCCTATTCTTCAGGAAGACTTGAGACGTGCGTCTCAAGTGGAGAGAATTTAGGGAGGTGGAGACGTGCGTCTCCCTTTTGCTGAGGTGGCAGAGACGTGCGTCTCTGCTTATTTGTGTGGCTTGGGCTGCTTTCCTTCGTGGGCTGGATCGCTTCATTGGGCCTTTGGGTCTCTTTCAGCACACTTGGCCTTTAATTGCACTCCCTTTTTACTTCAGCACCCAATTTACGTCTTTTAGGCATAGAAAAGGGTCGTTTTGGCTCCATTTCTTCTCTTTTTCACAATTCGGCATAATAAGAGTGTAAAACCTGAAACAAAGCAAAAACTCGCGTAATATCATAATAAATTAACATAATAAACGGAAAATGCTATAAATATCTATGGATTGTAAGCTAAATATACGATATAAAATCGTGTTATCACCAATGAGAGTGGAGAGAGAATCCGAGCGAGCTGACTGGCCAATTGGAATGATCCACGCGTGCTGGTCAATGTTAGCCCTTGGTCTTCATCTTCAACATCCGCACCTGCGGATTCAGACGCGATATTTGTCACGACTTTTGCTGCGGAATTGGCCACGAGTTCATCACCTTCAACCTGCGAATTTTGAAACACAAAAAAAACAACAAAGCAAAATAACTACCAACCCAGATCAACTAATTAGGCACTTGCGAATTCAATGGTACCACTCTTATGCCCTGAGAATCACTGCAAGTTGGAATCCAAACCAATATGAGTTTCATGCCCTAACCATGGCACCTTGCCCTCAGGGCCTTAAAGCTCACAACCAGGGGTTCTAATCTCTTCTAAAACATGTCCTGAACTCAATCAAATGATTATTTTGCATTTAAACATATTAAACGATGAGATACAAAACTTCAGAAAATATGCATGGAGTTCATGATCATGGTATGCGATTTATGAATGTGATTAGTGCTTAAAAATTACCTCCACTTACCTTATGACTTCTTAGGAATCAAATGGCGTGAGTGAGAGGTTCTGAATCTTGCTGAAGACCAACTCCTTTCGTGCCCTAGTTTGAGAACCTTTTTTTGAGTTTTGGTGGCCGCTTGATGCTAGAGTTCTTTTCAATTTTCGTTCCCCTCCATGCTGAGTAATATGAGAATATATAGAGGGTAAAATTAGGTCAATTGTTTTGGAAAGGAATTGATCTTTGATCATGAAAAAATTTGATATGATTTTTGCACCAAACCTTTCTAATTTGAGCTCCCTTCTATTTTATGCATTTTTTCATTCATTCTTGGTCATTAAATTATATTTAAATTTGATTTGAAAAAATGAAAAAGGAATAATCATTATATGATTATTTTAGGATTTTATTTGATTATTATTTGAAATTAATTGAATAAAATCAAATATAAATAAAATAATATCACCAAAACAATTATATTTTACAAATGGACTCCTTTTGGGCTTGTCATCTCGTGGATAACTCAAATTTATAGGCCCAACACTCAAAAGTCTCAATTTCATCAATTAGGATTTCAAGCATTTTCTAATTTTTACCAACTTGTACCAAGCATAACTTTTTCAATTCTTATCATTTGAAGGTTTTCTAGGACATTTTGGAAAGCCCAATATGTCCTTTACAAGCCATTTTGGAAGCTTTTTTGCATTTGGAGATTTTATCTTGATGATATTTGCTTTGACAAAAAACAGCTTTTTGTGAATCTTTAAAAGGACCTGTAATGTTTTTGCTCATATTTCCCAAGTGGTGCATTTCTTAGTCTTGAGCCCAACATCAAAGTTGTAGAGAATTGAACTTAATTGAGAATAAGCTTTGGTTGGGGAATTTCTGATGAACCATGTGGGAGATATGATCAGTCAAAGTTCAGTTGACTTTCTCCTTAAAACCCTAACTAGAAACTTTATCTTTTGATGATTTTGGATCCTTTTACTGATGAATCATGATCAACCCTTGATCAAATGATGAATTTGACTTCAAAACATTGATGTTGACCAATAATCAGGAGTTTTGACTGTAATATGACCACGGTTGACTTTTAGGTCAAACTAGTTGACTGTTAACCATATGAACTTTTGTCTGGGCAATCTTGTGAATCAGAGCTTGAAACTTAATGCGAGGATTCTTTGAGGCATATGAGAGGCCATGGGATCCATTTGAGGTCTTAGAACTTGATTTGATCTAGAGGGAAGCAAAACCGTAGTTGTGGGTTGATTGCTTAGGAGATAAGTAAGTGTGCCCAATTCTTGCATATGCTTGAGTAACTGAAGACCATATGAGTCAAGATATATTGAAATATGATGGGCACATTTTGGGGTATGACAGCTGCCCCTATTCAATCTTCTTAAACCTGAGGATGTAGATTGGCTTGTGTGCCTGTTGGAATCTGAAGGTGGAAGAGGATTGAACACTAGAATACCAGGAAATTTGCCCTTGCTAATGCAGGGACCTTTTCGGAGATGGGCTTAAGGATTCCATCCGGTTGTTGAAAAAGTATTGTCGAAGATGGGTTTAAAGATGCCATCTGGATGTTGAGAGAAAGTTGACTGAGATGGGCTTAAAGATGCCATCTGATCTGGATAATATGAAAATTAGATTGAGTCGTACATTAGAATGTATATGAGCTCGATGTATTGAGAAGTGTTTGTTGGGGATGGGCTTGTAGATGCCATCTATTTTTGGAGATTGATCGTGTCGGCACCGTTCGTAGTAACTGGATTAGATCTTGGAGAGATGATCGTGTCAGCACCGTTCGTAGTAATTGAATTAGATCTTGGAATGTTTTTGATTACTGCCATGGGACTGATGTAGATATCGTTGCCAGGGGAATAATATAAATATCATTGCCAGGGGAATAATATGATAAGGAACAACTGATCACCTCCAAGGGACTAACATGATGAGAAGGATTTTGATTACTGTCAGGGGACTGATGTGAGATATCATTGTCGGGGGACTAACATGATAGGGATATAACTTAATACTGCTCGGAGACCAATGTAATAAGTTGTAGTTGTATATCATCGCCAGGGGACTAACATGATAGGAGTAGATTTTGGTTACTGCCAGGGGACTGCTGTGAGATATCATTGCCGGGAGACTAACATGATAGGGAGATAACTTAATACTGCTCGGAGACCAATGTAATAAGTTGTAGTTGTATATCATCGCCAGGGGACTAACATGATAGGAGTAGATTTTGGTTACTGCCAGGGGGCTGATGTAACATATCACTGCCAGGGGCTAATGTGATGGGAACCAACTGATCACCGCCAGGGGACTAACATGATAAGAAGGGTTTGGATTACTGCCAGGGGAGTGATGTAACATATTATTGCCAAGGGACTAATACGATATTTCACTGCCAGGGGACTAATGTGATATTTCGTTGCCAGGGGACTAATGTGATGGGAATTTGATAGGAATGGTTATTAGAACGAATATTCGTCTGGATTGCTTTTGGAGAAGAAAATCTGATTGTTAGAGTTGATAAGTTGTTTGATGATATTCGTCCGCTTGGGAACTTACCTGAAAAATAAAGTTAGCAGCATGCAATGCCATGATGCATGGTATGTATTTATGTAATGATTGATTATGAATGATGTATGTACGCAACATGTTGTCAACGATGACAGTAGATCGTAGAATAGTCTGGCGGGGAAAATAAATCCTTGACAGTTGTGGAGAATACAAAGTATAAGTCTTCCGTTTTAGTAGAAACTCTCGCTCTATGCTCAAGAATACTCAGTTGGGGATCTTTTGACTTCTGCTTGGGGATGAGAACAGTTTGATTGATTGATCCTTGATGCACCCTGACTAGGGATAAGAGAGATAAATAGTCCCTGTTAGAGGAGGGATTGAAGATAGCTATTTGAGGAATACTCTGTGGAGATAGGATCTTGTGAAACCGGCTCCGTGGGAAGACATGGGTGCCTTGAACATTGCCCCCAGTGTTTATAGTGACTACCATTCCTGGGCTTGTGTTGATTGGGATACACCAATGAGTATTGATCAAAATGTCAAACAGGCCTTGCCTAGCTTTGCCCCTGCCAGTAGGGACTCTAGAGAGATTCGCCTTGTGAGGACCTTCTGAGATATATACTTCGGGTGACTTGCCCCTAGTAATCATAGACTGAGGAAAGTGCCCCTGACTGGTCGAGAGGTAGCTTCAGACCCACTTGGGTGCATGCCCCTGATTGTTCGGTGTTCCTGAGAGATTCTTTGAATCTTGACATGATTTCCCCAGATTGATTGGACAAAGCATGTCCTGCACTTTGTATTCATTGAGTCAGGCATAGTAAATGTTGCTGCTAAAGTGGTTTCGTGTGTCGAAATGACTTTTAGTCATTAGTCGTACCGTATGCAAATTCTTTCTGATGTTAACATTTGAAATTATGTAGCAGAATATGTTTAATAATGAATTCACGAGATGCAATGCATATGTCTGTCTTGTTTTTTTGAAAAACATTAAAACAGAAGATGTAAAAGCGTGATATTCGTAAAACATGATATCAACTCAGCATTTATGGCAAACCTTAAGGAGTCGGGATACCCTTTTGGTGACAGTATGCATTCAAACTAACCATGCTTCAGTTAGGACTTTCAAGGGTTGTAACGTGGCTTGGTTCACGGTTTAAGAAACAAAGGATAATGGCTCAAAGTTTATTCGTACCCATCTCAATCTTCGTGATGTTCTTCGATCCTATGCTCGGTTAACTTTGCATTTAAGTCCTAGCAGAGCTTGAAGTCGTAACATTGGCATTTGATGATGGTTAAAGTACCGGAAGTTTTATTTAGACAGGCAGTCATCCTTTTTTGTAATATTTTTTTTTGT
Organism: Vicia villosa; assembly: GCF_029867415.1. NCBI lineage: Eukaryota > Viridiplantae > Streptophyta > Magnoliopsida > Fabales > Fabaceae > Vicia > Vicia villosa. The sequence goes on from NC_081184.1 coordinate 48,711,200, forward strand.
CGAGGATTTGTAGTGACCTCTTTTTTGAATTTGTTATCCCTAACTTTTGCCTGAGCTATTTATTTTGAGATTATAGCCAGCGGGATGTTTTGATTTTTAATAAGTCTCCTTCATAGGTTTTGACTTAAGAGTTTCTTCTCTTTCTGACGGATATTGACTACCTGACTTGATGGTTGCAGGAACCCATCATTCATTGTGTAAAAGGCATACAAGCATGACTGAGTTAACTGAGTAACTACCCTGCCCCAGGTTACTGTCATACCCCAATTTTTGACCTAAGATACCACCTCATATCATCTGCATATGCATCATTTGCATCTCTAACAAACTACATAGCTTGTGTTTGTTACTTGTGACTCAGCAGGATTTAATCAGGAAATCACTCATCAGTACAAGTAACAATCAACTAGGGTTTTGTTCTCCCTTCATCTCAAAAGAACTATCTTCATCAACAATCAACATTTGGTCCTCAGAGATTCACTTCAACAAACTCAACAGCTTTGAATCGACTGAATTAGGGTTTTGACTGAAGACAGCATACTCCTGACTTTTGCTCAGAATTTGACCTAATGGCATGGGACATGACCTCAAGGCCCCAAGTACATCACTTTGACCTAATCCATTGGCTCAGAACATCTCCTACACAAAGATTGATCAGACAAATCCTCAGATCAGGGTTTTAAACTATCAGGGACTGAAATCAGGGATCACATTTGGGAAACCCTAAAAACCCCCAGGAAGTCAATCAAAGGTTTCAATCATCCTCAAATAATCCCTATGACAATATACAATGGAAATTACATCTCAATTCAAGACCTACAGGCATCAATTTCATCAGGTCGACAATTAGGGTTTTTGACCTAATTCACTGAGCAACTGACTTTTTAATCAGGACATGGTGCCACAACTCAAACCATGGCTCAATATCCTATAATGCTTCAATATGATCCATTCATGCTATTCATTTGATGAGGATAGCCTGTTTCACTTGAAATCTCAAGAAAACGCGATTCGTCTGAAAAAGTCAACTGTACAAGATCACCATTGACTTTTGGGGAATTTTGGTCAACCATGACTTTTGAAGTTTTGAATCATCAATATATGATATGAGAAGTCATTTGATCAAGGAAAATCAAGAAAATCAATCAAGAATCAAAAAGTCAAAGTTTGACTTTTCATACTTAGAAAAATTTCTAAGTGTTTTTCAATGGTTTTTTCCAAACTTTGGAAAGGAATTTCTCAAAATTTCACCTACAAACTGAAAAAAACTCCCAACATGAAAGTTGTAGATTTTGATCCAATAAACAACTTTGACACATATAAATTTTTTCCATAAGATCAACCATTTAAGAGATATGGTGCTTCAAAGTTGGTACTTTTTGAAAACTTCACTTAAAATCTCATTTTCTTCAAAGTTCATGGATCTTTTTCACCCATTTCCTTAAAGGTCTTGAAGAAACTTTCAACTAAGGTTTTGAAGTGTGTAACATGAGCTTTCCAAAATGTCCAAGAGCATGAAAAAACATGGAGTGTAGCTATGGTTTTGAATTTTGACATTAGTGAACTTTTCACTTGAAATTTCAAGCCATTTTCACTAAGTTTCTATACTATATGGCCAATGATTCAAGTGATGACATACCAATGCAATAATTGATAGATATTTTATGGTTTGAGATCAGAATGGAAAGAGATAAGAAGCTTGGAAAATAACCATGGTTTAGTTACTTTTAACCATATGCATTAAATGCAAAAGATGCCATTTTATCTCTTAAGCCAAGTCATCATTCTTGATCAACTTGCAAGAGCTCTTCATTCAGAAACTTTGGCCTATAAATAGAGGTTCAAATCACTTCCAAATTCACACCAAAACCTCACAATTATAGGTTTTCTCTCTTCTTTCTTAGAATGCAAGTTTCTTAAGTTTCAAAGAGGTAAAATGCTCAACCTCCAAACCCTTGAATTTCTGACCAAAGTGATGCTTCCCACAAACCACAAACATCATTTGAAACTTGTTTGAACCACTCACACACCCCAAATCACCCCAAAACTCAGAATCATCATCTCACCTCCATATGAACATGAAATGAGCCTTAACATATCAATTCTCATACCAGGCCATATCTGTCCAATCTAACCATCCAAACACACCCCATATACTTCATATGAACTGTTCCAACCATTATCCATGATCTGAAACATCAAAATCAGCTAGCTTGATCCTCACTTGAACCATACTGCAGGTCGAGTACCATGGATTGATCAAGAGGTTTTCAAATTGTTCCAGGCATCCAAACATGTTCCATAAGGTCCACTGAAGGTGTTCAGATCAAGAAACAACAACTGGAACTCTTCATTTGCAGAATTCGATTCTCAGTTTTGCCATTTTTAAGGTAAGTGCTCATGAACTTCAAACTCTATCATACATGCATCATAAATGAAATATGAGCATACCATCTTGTTTCTGCACTATCACTGATCATTAACCCTCAATCAATTTCATAATTCATCAATCATACACGATTTCATGATCAATCTCAGAATTAGGGTTCTTCGTGTTCATCACAAAATTAATGATCTTAGAGTGAAAATAAATGAAATTAAAGATCACCATCATGTTCCTTATGAAAAAACGAGTGAGATAGACCCTTCACTTGATCAATTTCATTCAGTTTCGAAGATTTTCAAATTCTTGTTGAGGGTTTGTTCTTGGCGCCAGATTTGGTTCAAAGGTTTTTGGAAATTGATTGAAAATATATTTTATTGAACGCGTATGTTTAACAAGCCACAAGCGTGGCTCAGTTGGTCCAGGTTTTGGCATGTGAGAGAGAGGGCGTGGGTTCAAGCCCTTTGGAAGACAAAACCAATTTTTTTTGACACTTTTTTCTTTCAAATTCTTCACAACTTCATTTAATTATTTAATACATCAAATTAACTTATTTTTTCTTCATTTTTTAAACACTTCTTATTTAATATACATATTTTAAGAATATCAAAAAAAATCATCAAAAAATATTTATTTGATACATTTTTAATTGGTTTTAAAATGACTTGTTTTTAAGTAATTTTAATACTTTTAAATATTATTTTTCATTTGATTTTCAAATTTAATCACTTGTAAATATTTTTTGAAGCAAACCCTAATCATCTAAATGTTATTTGAAGACAATCTTCTTGTTTATCTTGATTAAATTGATTTCTTTCAAAATTCAAATCGTTTTAAAAACGAGCGATCACGATTCTTTTCAAAAACGGTAAACCATTTCTTTTTGATTTTCAAAGGAAACTATTGATTAAATCTTTTTAAATTGATCAATTGATTTTCAAAACGATGTGGGGCCTCTCGAATATTAGAGAGTATAAGTCCCTTTCGTCTTTCTTTGTACAGTTTTTTGTTTTAACAGAAAACTTTTTTCCAAATAAACTTCCAAACAGTTTTTTTTAACAAACAAATCTTTCAACTCTTTTTTAAACCATCCACCATGTTTTATGAAAATAAAACAGGGGCCTCTCGAATATTAGAGAGTATAAGACCCACTCCTTTTTTCTTTTTACACAGTCTTTTTATTCAAAATAAATAAACTTTCTTTCAGAACAAACTTTCAAACCGTTTTTCAAACAACGCGACTGTAAATAAAACGATCAACCATGTTTTGTAAATAAAACACGGGCCTCCACGTAGGTATAAGTCCCAAGCCCTTTTGTACATACCCATTCCAGTACATGAAATTAGGTATTTCATTGTACGCCTTTTGTACATAGCTCAATCTATTTGTTTTAACTTTAATAACAAACCAAAAATGAAGGTTTCTTTAAATCTTCCCAAAAATATACCATGGGCCTCCATGTAGGTATAAGTCCCAAGCCCTTGTAAAAACCTGTTTACATAGCTTTGAATAAATTCAAGCGGACCTCTCCCCGAGTGTGAGTCCCAAGCCCTGTGTATACAAATGGATCATGCTTACAGGTATATTTCCTTCATAAACTCCATTATATGCACACACTTTGTCATATATATAATTGTTCATGTTTGTTCATATTTGTTCATACTTGTTCATGTTTGTTCATATGTGTGATATGTGTGCTTGTTCAACTTAGTACAACACTAGGTTCCCCATAGCCTCCTATTGGGCTTCGTGCAAAGAATCTCCACTAGTTTAGGTTAGGACATAGAGTATGGTTTCTCGGTGAAATCGCTCTAAGAGCTCAAACCAACTATACCATGCCTCCCCTTGGGCTTTGTACAAACGAGTGACCCTCCCATAGCCTCCTCTTGGGCTTACAATGCAAGGACCCCGGATTGTCCCTCCCATAGCCTCCTCTTGGGCTTACAATGCAAGGACCCTCGGATAGCCTCCTCTTGGGCTTCGTACAAGGACCCACGGGCTTCTTATAAGCATCCCCAATATCCAAATCAAAATACCCTAGGAGATTAGACATTTTTCATCTCTATGCTAGGAGTATCTCTTATATATCATCACAAACAATCAATCAATCAAACTTTTTTGCCACAAGGCTGGCTAATCAATCAAATTTCTTTTTGCCACAAGGCTGGCTAATCAATCAAACTGTTTTACCACCGTACTGGATGATTAATCAAAGTTTTTGTCACAAGGCTGACTTCATTGAAACTTTTGCCACGAGGCTGGCTGATTAATTAAAACTTTTTGTCACAAGGCTGACTTCATTGAAAGTTTTTGCCACAAGGCTGGTTAAACAAAAACATCTTTATCATTCTAAGCACCCTAAGTGGCATGGCCCCGGGCTTATAATGAAAAGATTTTTAAACAAAATCAAACAGATGTATGTGATGATATAGATTAGATACATCTAGCATTTAGACGACATTTGTCTATTTTTCTTTGCTTCCACTAGCATAAGTGGGAACTACGATTGCTCTGACTTTCTCAACATCCCTTTGAGAATACGTAGGCACAAGGTCGATCCTTGGCGAGCAAAACAAAACAAAAAAAAACCATTCAAACCTTAGCACCCGTAGACCCCGAGCTACAGATGCTCTGATTCCCTCTAGGGGATATGTATGCAGAAGATCGCGATGATCTTTGCGAGCATAATCAAACAAACACCTTAGGTCCCACCTCTTTCTCACAAAAACCTTCACCACAACAAGAATGGAATAAAACATAACAAAGAAACCTATAGAGTACTATAGATACGTTGGGTGCTAATACCTTCCCTTCGTATAACCAACCCTCTTACCCAAAGATCTCTCCCCCACTTTTAGGTTATTGCAGCTTTTTTCCTTTTCCTCCTTTGGAAATAATAAAAAGTTTGGTCGGTACAAAAGAAAAATCATTTTTTTGAGCACTCGAGCCCAAAGAAGGCATCAGGTGTCTCATCCACAAAAAAGAGGAACACAAAAACGGTTTTTCGCCCGCGACAGTTACGATTAGGGTTTCAATTTGCACGTGAAAGGAAACTTCTACTCCTTAGGCTCAAAGGGGCTGACGAGGGATTAACATCCTTATATCTCCACTAATTAGGAATTGAAACAATGCCTGTACATCGTCAGCATAGTCTGTTCAAAAGCATATTGTATAAGGTTGTGGTATAATTTTCGTCATCCTCCCTCAAAAAGGCTTACAGCTTAGCAGGAGTGTGAATATCACAAAACAAAAACAAAATACTGACACAGTTTAAATGAGTGATAGCGAAATAATTAATTCAAGACAAACATATGCAATGCACTAATGATGATTATTAAAACAGATAATGTCTATCATAAGTCAAATATTTAAACAAGCAGAAAAGAAATTGCAAATGAAAGTAAATCTAATGATCCAAAAGTTCGTCCATCTAGCCATCCAGAGCATTAGCAATCTTGTTGTGATTGGGCATGGGAGCAGTGATCATGTTAGGGATTACAGGAGGTTCGAACTTGATTTCCCCAACATCGATCATGTCTTGAATCTTATTCTTCAATGTCCAGCAATTGTCAGTGTCATGTCCAGGACTATTGGAGTGATATGCATACCTCGCGTTGGGATTATAGCGAGTGGAGAAAGTGTTGGGATTTGGATGAGGAGCTATCTGTGTAAGTAGCTCTGCTTTCAACAAGTGTTGCAACGCTTGAGTCAAAGACATGTTGATCTTGGTGAATTGTCTTTTGGATGCGCCTTGTTTACATTGGTTGTCTTGTTGTTGTATCGATGCTTGATTAGAGACCAGGATTGCCCCAACAGTGTCAGATCGATTCCTCCCATTATATGGCTTTTTTGTGACACTGGAAGTTGAAGTCATTAGAACCTTTCCACTTCGGATTCCACTTTCAACATGTTCCCCAGTCAGTATGAGGTCGGTAAAACCAGATGAAGAGCTTCCAATTAGATGGATGTAGAAAGGGCCAGTTAGTGTACTCATGAACATATCCACCAATTCTCTGTCCTCCAAAGGGGGTTGAACTCTGCCAGCCAAGTCTATCCATTTCTGAGCATATTCCTTGAAAATTTCTTTCGGCCCCATAGACATGCCTTGTAGTTGCATGCGAGTCGGTGCAAGATCAGCATTGTATTGGTATTACATGTAGAAAGCAACAGCCAAGTCTTCCCAAGTATGAATGTTGGTACCCTCGAGTTGATAGTACCATTCCAGTTGTGTTCCTGATAGGCTTTCTTGAAAGAAATGGATCCAAAGCTTCTTATCAGCAGTATGAGGCTGAATCTTCCTCACATAAGACCTCAAGTGTAGTTTAGGACAAGAGACTCCATCATACTTAGCAAAGGTCAGAGTCTTGAATTTCGGAGGAATGACAACCCTTGAGATGAGTCCTAGTTCTTCAAAATCCAGCCCGGGTACTTTTTGAATCTCCATGGTTTCATGCGTTCTTCCAGCAACTTGTATTTATCGTCAGGGTGTTCATCCTCATGGTAGTAGTCCTCTTCTTCCTTAGAGGGATTGGCATAATCATGGTTGTTTTTCGCATCAGTTTTGACACTAGCGTCGTCCTTTTGTTCATTGTCATCCTCTTCGGAAACCTTGACTTCTTCAGCTTTCTTGAGTGGTCCTCGGAATCTTCTTCCCATGTTAAGAACACCCACAGATCTTCTGGGCTTTTTCTCTTTCTTGGTCAGGAGGGTTTTCAGCTCGTCTTGCCCCTTGGCTAAGTTCAGAATCAGGACTTGGAACACAGCATTCTGGGCTTGAAGGTCTTTGACTGATTGCTCGAGATCCATGATGCTGAAATAAACAGCGAGGGAGGATGAGAAACCTGTGGTAGAAACCTGTGATGCGATGTTATGGATGAAAATGCAATGTTTTCAAGGATCTTTAAGGGATCTACTTAGCAACATTAGAAATTAAATTGGTCGCAGCTTCGTTCGAAGAAATCTGATTCTTGGATGTGCCTCTATGGGAACCAAGCTCACCATATGCAGTGGGTTATAGCCTCTGATTCGGAGTACATGTACTTATGAATTTTGAAGGCGTATGGCTAGAGGAAAATAAATCCTCTTGCCCCTTGATAGGTATAGTGTCTCTGATTTGAAAGACAAATATCCAGAGGAAAGTAAATCCTCTTGCCCCTTGATATGGATTAAGTCCTTGATAATGGCACCTGCAATTGTGCGCCCTAGATTCCTAAGATCCTTGAAAGGGTTAGTTAACATGCTATGTCATGATGTCATGATGTCATGCGAATGTAATGCATCCGGAAAAACATAAGGTAACAAGGACGAATGAGTCCTACAAACAATTCCTGCAAGGAAATAGAAGGGTTAGTATCACACACAAGCAAGTCACACAAGTGTCCTTAGGTTTAGAGGATTGCATGAAGTCCATAGGTAAGTACCCTCCCGCTGAAGTTTAGTTGGTTCAACCTGTCTGTAGCAACCTGCCCTAAAAATTAAAGATTAGAGTCGCCACCTATTCTACCAAGGCGAATAGGAAACCTCGCGCAGTTAAGAGATCAGGGTAAGATACTATATTCAGGTCGAGGGAAGGTGTTAGGCACCCTCAACCCTTTCCTAAGGTTTGCATTATAAAGCTAAGGTTTATGGCTAACATAAAGAAAAGGTGACAGACAGTTAATAGGGTTAAGGCAAATATTATCAAAGTTAAAGGTTTATGATTTAAGGAAATAAATAGGGGGAAAATGAGATTTATGGGGGAGGGGACTCGCCTTGTTGCCAAGTGCCTACGTATCTCCTTATGGAGAATCAGAGTCAACGTAGTTCGGGACACAGGGTTGTACGCCTTAGAATTTGATATGGAGGTGTTTGAGGTTGTTTTGTGCTTTGAAAGGCATTTTGAGTTGCCTGATTGAAAAGGATGAAAATCCATAGTTTGGTACTAGTAGTTTGAAAGGGTTTGGGAAGCGTTTTAGGATTTGGGCGTACAACCCTGATTTTAATTTGTTACCGTTAGTTGCGATAATCAATAGATTTGATTACCATGGCTAACGCATTGAAGGGAGGATTGCTAACCACTATAATCGATAGATTCGATTATCACGAATAGCAAATGTGGATATTTTAAATAATTTAATTTTATCATTACCCCTCATAATCAATAGCTTTGATTACGAATAATAACGATCTTTTATAAAGGGGCAATCCTAATCATCGTAACCAATAGCTTTGGTTAAAACCATTTAGCAAAATAAATATTATTTTAATTATTGGATTTGATTAAATAATTAATCGATTATTAACCATTGCGACCAATAGATTTAGTCGGAACGAATAATAAATAAAAATCCTAACACTTTGGCCAATGGCCAGTGGGATTGGGCAAACCCTAACGCTTTGATAACTTTTTAGGGTTTTTATGATTTAATAGCAATTAATATTAATAAAATAAACTAATCGGAATAACCGAATAATCGGGAAATAATCTAAACCTTAGTCATAGACTAATCGTAATTTTATTATATAACCCTAGTTGAATAAGTTAATTAGATTAAACATAATTAATTGATATTAATCTAAATAATTAAGTAATAGAATAAAATAAAAAAATATAGAAAAACCTGGCTTTTATCCTGTGTGGCAGCCTTGGAAGGTGCATGGTAGAGGTGCAGCTTCTATGTACGTTAGATTTGGATCATAGCAGATCCTGCGGCTGATACGTGAGGGTGCATCGTATGCATGCAGCGCATGGCTACATGTGATCCACGGTCAAGAATATGCAAGAAAAATAATTGCATACCACAGGGATCGAACCCTGGTTTCAAAGGTACACAAACGCTTCCATTGCCAAGCGAGCTGTCTTCGTTTCTTGTCAAGTATATACCTCAATGGAATTATATATAAAAATAAAAGGTAAACTGAAAAGTCAGACATAGTTGGCGCGTGGGCCCAGTTAGTGTGCCATTAACGAATCAGGTGATGAGAGATGTGGTGCCTCTGTTGACTGACCAACAAGGATGAGCCAGCGCACCAGTCAAACTGTCTCCCCTTTCTGCGACCGCCGGAATAGTAATTCCGGTCATCCCTTCCGTTGGTTCTCCGCCGTCGACCTGCAAAACTCAGAGAAAAAGAAAACCAGAGGCAACCTAGTCCATTAAGTCGAACCTTGCAAACTCATTGGCGGGGTTATTTTTGGTTGAAAACATCTGCAAGTACTGATACGAAGGAGATGAACTTCTTTGCCCTAGTAATGGCACACTCTTAATCCTGCGTTAAAACTCGCGATCAATAGTTCAGAACCGCCCTATACATTGTCATGAACAAGTATATGCACATAATATCGATTAAAAATTGCAAGAACCATGAGTTCGAATATCTAAATAATTTGGCAAACCGTGAAACAAGCATGGTGATCCTGGACGTGATTGGAACGTGATGATGCATGGTACCAATTGCTGGTGGCCTCCTGGACAGATTAAACCGTGAGGAATTCTTTCATACTTGCAGAGAAGGGGTGCCACGGTTTCACCTTATTTTTTTGCATATTTTCTCCTTGAAACCCTAGCCTCACTTTCCTCTCCTCCTCCCTTTCGTGGCTGAACAACAATCCTTATATATGGGTTCATTTAGGGTTATCTATTAGGAAAGAATCCAAGCCATTCCTTTAAAAATATTAGATTGAAAATCTCATATACAAGTTTCTATTTTTGGTTCAATCTCACCCAATCATCTTTAGCACGAAATTTTTATGACATATTTGATATTTGGATTATTGAAACTTGATTGGAAAGCGAATCCTCGATTTGAAACTATTTATTTCATATTTATATAATTTATTAATGTTTAAATGAATAAAAATTCAAGTAAATAAAAATAAATATAATAACAATAAAATAAAAGGTTTAAGAGTCCCTTTATGGCCCATGATCATGCTTGGCATGAAAAACTTAGGCCCAATGACCAAGAAATCCAAAATTCTTCACTTAGGATTTCATGTCTTTCTTGAAATTTGCTCAACTTCTAAGCCTTGTATCTCCCTCATTATTTGCCCTATAACCATGTTCCAGGACTTTTTGGAAAGCTCAAGGAGTCCTTTAAAACCTCCTTTTGGTTCCACCTCAATTGGAGCTTCCATGCTCAAGTTATGAGCTTTGACCCAAAAGGTATATTTCATTGACTTTTTGGAGGACCTATGATCTTTTTATTCATATCTCCCAAATGGTGTATTTCTTGACTTTGGGACCAACATCAAAGTTGTAGAGAATTAAATTTCCTTCAAAATAGGCTTTGTTTGGGAAATTTTTGATGCTCCATGTGAAAGTTATGACCAGTCAAAGTTGAGTTGACTTTCTCCTAAAGAAACCCTAATTTGAACCTTTTTGCATTTGTTCATTTCTGAGTTTCTACTGATGGATCATGATCAACCTTTGATCAAATGATGGATATATTCTCACACACTTGATGTTGACAAAAATTGAGAGGTTTTGACTGTACTTTGACTATAGTTGACTTTTAGGTCAACATAGTCGATTATTGATCATCTGATCCTTTGAATGGGAAAGCCTTGGGATTGAAGTTTGATAATTGACATGGAGATACTTTGATATATGTGAGACACCTTAAGATCCATTTGAGGCCTTGAATATTCATAATCCTTTGATAAAATGGAAACCCTAGTTTTTGAGATCTTTGATTAGGAGAGAGTGACCTGAATAAGCCTTTGAAACTTGAGCCATTAAAGATGCATAGAGGAACCTTTGATTGAATATAAGAGGGAAAATTTTGGGGCATGACACTGTCCTAGATAAAGATCGGGTTCTAGGGAGCTTATGTCATTGAATCACCGACCGAAAACATCCTGAAAGTCCAGTCCATATTAGTGTAGCTTCAAGTATCAACCAACTTCATTCGGAACCAAAGCCAGCCATCTCGCTACTTTCTAATAGGCCAAAGTCAAGTTCAACTAGGGTTCTAGGGGCAAATTAGTGCTTAATGACACAACGCAACAGCCAAATGTTTCCTCAAGTCGGATCCCAAGGAACATCATGACAAACCAAAGTTCCACACTAACGATGGCTACCATATCAACCGTAGAAGTATACGCCGTACAGTCTCCTTGGTCTCATGCCATATACCTAAGGTACACTAGATCCGGATGTAGGATCTTTCATACAGCAATATACCCAAACAACCCTTTTAAGAATAAAGCAAACAAGTCAAACAAATTAAAGTGATCCTAGCTCTAAGGTAACCCCTCTTTTTATATATCCCCAGCAGAGTCGCAAGTTCTGTAACACGGTGGGAGAACTGACTTTTTAAAAATGTTGCGGATAGAAAGAGTCGCCACCGACTTTTATTTTATCCAATTGGAAAGGCAAAAAGAACAGGAAAGACCTTTGAAAGATTTTGAGTTCGGGGGGTAGGTTATTCAAAGGGAAGGTGTAAGCACCCTTTGTATACATGGTTATCCATGGGCTCTTAATTGCTTAGCTCACTTTTTGTTTTCAAAATGTTTGAAGTGTAGTGTGTGAATAGGAAAAGGATTTTTTAATGAGAACTTTAGCTTGTAAATAAGTGTAGCCTCGTTTTGAAAATATTTGAAAATAAGTGGGAAAAAGAGATTGGGATTTTGAATTTGAATTTGAATAGAGCAAGTAATCAGGAGCACCTACCCTAAGTTAGAAAAATTGTTCTTTTAGCTTTTCAGTTTGAAAGGGCTATCCATACCATAGGAGGGTAGGAAGTACTTTCATTGGATGTAAAGGGTCATCGAGGAAGTATCGTTCGCCATAAAACTGCCCCTATCATATAGAGGGCATGTAGTCTTTAGGGAAGGATATAATAGTCATTAATATTTTTTAGGCAACAGGCGAGGATACCTCAGCAATGGGACAATCATCTTATTTCTGAGGAAGCATCGAGGGACAAAATCTCATGATGATTTCAATGAATTAAGGCATCACTTGCTTTAGGTATCCTCAGAATCGAGGGACTTGACTATTTTCACAAATTAAGGCAACAGGCAACAAGAAGGGTTACCCTAAAGGTGTGTGGGTGCATAATCAAGTGATCAAATTCAGTTATTATTTATCTTGTAATTAGTGATTCTAATTTAATTCAAGGCTTGCACTCCCTAGGATTACTAACCATAGCAGTTAATAGAAGGCAAACATTAAAGATCCTACGTTATTACAATAAACACATGTAGGCAGCAGAAAATAAATCCTAATTACTATTACAAAAAACTGAATAAGCGACCTATACATCTTCTAATATTTAAAAGACAGGAAATTAAAGGGTTAAATATACTAACCCCCCTGTAATGTTAGCGAGATTAGGTTTTAGCCCTTGTAAAAAAAAATTGATCCCCCCCTTAACTTCTGTAGATTCCATCCCCAGACCTCCCTAATTGCCACGGTTGCACTCATATTCCCCTAAGATTCTATATTGTATCATACGTGGAATTTTTTTTTCTTAATATCCAGCATGGCATTTCACCATCATTTCAAATTACTCTTCATCTGGAACGAAGAAACTAGGGTTCCTCCATCGTTCCTCTCCTCGTATCATTTCCATCCTCGCTGCTTCATCATTCAATTCACAACATGGGTCGCAAATCTTCATCTGTAGGAAACTCCGGTTGCAAATCTTCCTCGCTGCTTCATCGTTCCCAAGCTCCACCTCACTGTGGTTGTAACATTACCATGAAGATGTGGGTATCAAACACCATTGATAACCCTAAACGCAAATTCTGGAAATGCAGAAATGTACTGGTAAGTTCATTCACTTTTTTTTAATTTGCTCTGTTTGCTGTGCGATAAAGGTTGCTTGTAATTTGCTGTGCGATAAATTTTTTTCAGAATGGTTGTGGTATGTTCATATGGGATGATGAGCTGGGTGAATTCAATAATGCCGAGGTGATTCAATGTAGATGCACTAAAATGACAAAAGATGAGTTGAAAGAGATATTGAAGGACATTGTCACTGACAATTTGGGAGCAGACACAAGTTATGAGAAGATTATGAGGTTGAAGAAAAAAGTTGCAATGGAGAAGAAGAAGAACCATAACATGATGGTTGCACTTGTTATGTCTTGGATGTTTTTTTCAGCATTTTATATGTTTCTGTAATTTAGTTTAGGGAAGTGTATGTTGTTTGTGATTGTATCACTTGTATCACTTTTGTGGTATCACTTTTGTGGTATGTAACAATTTGATCTTGAACTTGAATGGAATGAGTCTATTATCATTTGTTTATAAAGATTTGCATACACCATAATATGAAGTAATTATGAGATTAGATAACATTTGAGGAATAGTAGAATCTACCCCCCCATCTATAGATTATCTCATCTCTGTTTACCCTAATAAACTCACCCCCGTGGTGGAAAGTAACATTGAAATGTTGCATATCCTGCGTTTAATCATTCAAATCGAAATAAAAACCCCAACAGAGAAGAAACACGAAATGGAGAAGAAGAAGAACCATAACAACACTAACCTCTGACATTGCGCCGTCGTCCACCAAACCTTTCTACGCCGTCGCCTGTAACACCCGTATAATTTTAATATTAATTTAATTTGAAATATTGAATTAATAATTAGAATTATTAAGGATTTTGTGAAAATAATGGTTTATGGTGTTTGGGCCATGTGAGAAATAGTAAAAGAAGGGGTGTGATATAGGAAGGCCCTTTACTAATTTTATTATTATTTTCCTAAAATAATTAGAATTGGGAAGGAAAGAATAGAACGTGAAAATAGAGAAGTTGGAACACGAAGAACGTGAAAGAGGAACAAAGAGGAAGAGACCAAAAATCCAGAATTTTGCTAAGGTAAGGGGGAACTCTTCCAATTATCATCTCTTATTGTGATTATAGATGAATAGTGTGTGAATAGTTGTGTTGTTGAGTCAATTCTGTTTGTATGTCAGAGTTAGGCTTTGGTTCCTAAGAATTGGTTTAGAATTTGGGATTTTGATGTGTAGATTGATAGGTGATGATAGATTAATCTGTATTGAATGAATCCTGTGAATGAAAACGTAGAATTGGATTGTTTTAGACTCAAAATCGTGAACTGGTATGAGTAGAAACGAGTGAGAATTGGACTGTTACGTAAACTGCAGAATTCTGAGCATTTTCTGGTTTTTCGCGTATGGAACAGTGTCATACGCGTATGGGATGGAGTCATACGCGTATGAGGGACATTCCCCAAGGGCTATACGCGTATGATACGCAGCTTCCCTGTCCCAAAATACATTGTACTGGCTATTTGCGTATGAGGAGCGTATGAGGATGCTCATACGCGTATGGGAATTTTTCAAGAGGAAATTGATTCTGGTGATACGCGTATGGGAATTTTTCAAGAGGAAATTGATTCTGGTGATACGCGTATGGCAGGATTGATACGCGTATGAGGTTGTTTTTAGGCCATTTTGACTCTGGTGCAATGCGTATGGTACGCGTATGAGGGATGGTGATATGGACTTGATGATACGCGTATGGCTTCTGTATGTGAAAATTTGTGTTTTGTGATTTTTCTGGAAAGTTTTATGATGCGTAACTTTCGATCTGTAGGCCTGTTTTGTGTACTGTTTGAGGATGAGTAGACCTTGTGATGAGATTTTGTGGTTTACTGATAATTGATTGTAATGAATGATGTTAATGTATATATGAACATGCTTAATAATGATGATGATGATGATGATGATGATGAAATGAGTATGGATGATGCTACTCATAGAATGGAGATGATGAAAGTATGTTATATATATATATATATATATATATATATATATATATGTTTGCATGCATTCATAAGAATTGATGAGGGCTGAATCCTGGATGATGAGAGGATTCAGTGAATGGCAGAATTCCCATTGTGTGGAATTTGTGCTTGCAGGGCCGTATCTGGATGATGATAGATCGGTCGGTGGGTGATTCCCATTGATGATGTTGGTACCACATGCATAGAGTCAGTTGCATTCATTTACATGGAATTGATAACATGACTATATGTACTGTTGATGTACTGTTATTTATAATGCAATAATATTTGTTAATTGCGAATGAGACTCACCCTTACATTATATTTTTTAGATTGAGGGTAGCGTGTTCGACTCGGTGAGGATTAGCTCATGAGTCAATGTGTCGGTTAGCGTCGGGTCATGCACTGATAGATGTAACACTAGGGGAACGTTGTTTTAATTTATGACATTAACTCTGTTTTGTTTGTTTTATTTGAGGATTAAAGCATTGATGATGTAATGCTAGTTTGATGACTTATTCCGCTGTGTAAAACATGAGATAGTTTATTTATGAGTTATGTTAAGATGTCCTTCAGTGAATGCATGACTTATGGCCGATGCGGTTTATTTTATTTATTAATTGTGACGCCCTTGTGCATGTTACTCTGATTTTAATTTGATTAATTGCCGCGGGGTTTAGAAGGGTGTTACAATAGTGGTATCAGAGCATAGTCGGTCGTTGTGACCAGAGTCTTAGTGTCAGTCCTTCTTGTGTATGTGACTAATACGAGTTATTTGTCGATACTTTTGTTCTGATTGAATTGAATGTGGTTTAAGCAGAACAATGGCTTGAAGAGGTGGAAGAAATGATGATGCTATCGCTGAGGCTCTGGGCATGATTGCTGGTGTACTTGGAGGAGGAGCTGTAGGAGTAGGGATTGGTGCTGACAGGCAACTGAGGAATTTTCAGAGGAACAATCCTCCATTGTTCAAAGGCACGCATGATCCTGAGGGTGCTCAGAAATGGCTCAAAGAGATCGAGAGAATTTTCCGAGTTATTGATTGTGTTGAGAATCTCAAGGTGAGGTATGGCACACACATGTTGTCTGAAGAGGCTGGTGACTGGTGGATGTCGACCAGAGCTGAACTAGATGCTGATGGTATAGATATCACTTGGGCTATATTCAAGAGGGAATTTCTGAGAAGATATTTTCCTGAAGATGTTAGAGGCAGAAAAGAAGTGGAATTTCTGGAACTGGTCCAAGGTAATATGACGGTACCAGAATATGCTACAAAATTTGTGGAACTGGCGAAGTACTATGTGCACTACAACAATGATGAAGCCAATGAGTTCTCAAAATGTGTCAAATTTGAGAATGGCCTTCGTGATGAGATCAAGCAGGGTATTAGGTACTAGAGGATTTGGAGGTTTGTTGACTTGGTGGATTGTAGCAGGATTTTCGAGGAAGATAACATCAAGCTGAAGTCATCTCACTCTCGCGAGCTAGTTGACAGAAAGGGAAAGAAACATATGGACAGAGGTAAGCCATATGGTAGAGGTAAACCTACTGATTGGAAGAAACCCAGTGGGGGAGATTCCAGTGCTCGTATCAGATGTTATAATTGTGGTGAGATGGGACATCGTCGGAACGAGTGTAAGAATGATTAGAAGAAGTGTTACAAGTGTGACCAAGTGGGTCATATTGCTGCTGATTGTAAGAAGAAGGTTGTAACTTGTTACAACTGTGGTGAAGAAGGTCACAATAGTCTGAATTGCACCAAGCCAAAGAAGAACCAATCAGGAGGAAAGGTTTTTGCATTGACCGGGTCAGAGACTACTCTAGAGGACAGATTGATTAAAGGTACGTGTTTCATTCATGGCACACCTTTAGTTACAATTATTGATACTGGAGCAACGCATTCTTTTATTTCCTTGGATTATGCTGAGAGGTTGAATCTAGAGATATTTGATATAAATGGAAGTATGGTTATTGACACTCCTGCGTCGGGTTCAGTAACTACTTCGTCTGCATGCTTGAATTGTCTGGTTGACATTTTTGGTAGAGAATTCGGGATGGACTTAGTGTGCCTTCCGTTGAAACAACTTGATGTAATCCTAGGAATGAATTGGTTGGAATTCAACCGTGTTCATATCAACTGTTTTGCGAAGACGGTAATTTTTCCTGAAGAGGTTAGTTCTGATGATCTGGAAATGACAGCTAGGAAGGTGAATGAAGCTATCGGAGATGGTGCAACGGTGTTTATGTTGTTCGCATTGATGAATGTGAAGGAGAAAGTGGAGAGCAGTGCATTACCTGTGGTATGTGAGTTTTCAGAATTTTTTCCAGAAGAAGTGAATGAATTACCACCGGAGAGAGAAGTAGAATTTTCTATTGATTTGATTCCGGGAACTAGTCCAGTGTCGATGGCACCGTATCGTATGTCGCCGTCCGAGTTGGCTGAACTGAAGAAACAGTTAGAAGAATTGCTTGAGAAGAAATTCATTCGTCCTAGTGTTTCTCCGTGGGGTGCGCATGTGTTGCTAGTGAAGAAGAAAGAGGGTTCAATGAGACTGTGTGTAGATTACAGACAATTGAACAAGGTGACTATCAAGAATCGGTATCCATTGCCGAGGATTGATGATTTGATGGATCAACTGGTTGGAGCATGTGTATTTAGTAAGATTGATCTGAGGTATGGGTATCACCAGATTCGTGTGAAAGATGATGATATTCAAAAGACTGCTTTTAGGACAAGGTATGGACATTACGAGTATTCGGTAATGCCGTTTGGAGTGACTAATGCACCTGGTGTTTTTATGGAGTATATGAACAGGATCTTTCATCCTTATCTCGATAAGTTCGTGGTGGTATTTATAGATGATATCCTGATATATTCTAAGAATGAGGAAGAGCACGCGGAACATCTCAGAACAGTGTTAGAACTGTTAAAAGAGAATCAACTTTTTGCCAAACTGTCAAAGTGTGAATTCTGGTTAGAAGAAGTCAGTTTTCTGGGACATGTGATTTCTAAGCATGGCATTGCTGTTGATCCTACAAAGATAGAAGTTGTGTCTCAGTGGGAAGCTCTGAAGTCAGTGTCAGAGATTCGTAGTTTTCTTGGTCTTGCAGGTTACTACAGAAAGTTCATTGAAGGATTTTCAAAGTTAGCTTTACCGTTAACTAAATTGACCAGGAAGGGTCAGGCTTTTATTTGGGATGCAAAGTGTGAAGAAGGATTCCAAGAGCTGAAGAGGAGGTTGGCTAGTGCTCCTATCTTGATTTTTCCGAATCCGACGGAATCGTTTGTGGTTTATTGTGATGCATCGCTGATGGGTTTAGGTGGTGTATTGATGCAGAATCAACAAGTAGTCGCGTATGCGTCAAGACAACTCAAAGTGCATGAAAGGAATTATCCGACTCATGATTTGGAGTTGGCACCTGTGGTTTTTGTTTTGAAGTTGTGGCGACACTATTTGTATGGTTCGAGATTTGAGGTGTTCAGTGATCATAAGAGTCTGAAGTACCTCTTTGATCAGAAAGAGCTGAATATGAGGCAGAGGAGGTGGTTAGAATTTCTGAAAGATTATGATTTTGGTTTGAACTACCATCCGGGTAAGGCAAACATGGTTGCTGATGCATTGAGTAGGAAGACTTTTCATATGTCTATGCTAATGGTGAAGGAATTGGATTTGATTGAACAATTTAGAGACTTGAGTTTGGTGTGTGAAGGTACTCCTACTAGTGTCAAATTGGGTATGCTAAAGTTGACTAGTGGTATTCTTGAAGAGATCAGAGAAGGTCAGAAGGTTGATATTGAATTGATCGACAAGTTGACTTTGATTAATCAAGGAAAGAGTGGTTAATTCAGAATTGACGAGAATGGTATACTGAGGTTTGGTGACCGAGTTTGTGTTCCTGATATTGCTGAACTCCGAAAACGTATTTTGGAGGAAGGACACCGTAGTGGGTTGAGTATTCATCCTGGTGCTACTAAGATGTATCATGATTTGAAAAAGTTGTTTTGGTGGCCTGGAATGAAGAAAGAAATCGCTGAGTTTGTGTATTCTTGTTTGACGTGTCAGAAGTCAAAGATTGAACATCAAAAACCATCGGGGTTTATGCAACCGATGTTTATTCCTGAGTGGAAGTGGGATAGCATATCGATGGATTTCGTTTCGGGTTTGCCGAGAACTGTCAAGAATTGCGAAGCTATCTGGGTCGTGGTGGACAGGTTGACGAAGTCTGCACATTTTATACCAGTGAGAATGGATTATCCGATGGAAAAGCTGGCTCAGTTGTATATTGAGAAGATAGTTAGTCTGCATGGTATTCCTTCAAGTATCGTGTCAGGCAGAGATCTGAGGTTTACGTCTAAGTTCTGGGAAGGTTTGCAGAAAGCTTTGGGTACAAAGCTGAGATTGAGTTCTGCTTATCATCCGCAGACTGATGGACAGACTGAGCAGACGATTCACTCGTTAGAGGATTTGTTGAGGGCTTATGTGTTGGAAAAAGGAGGTGCTTGGGATAGTTATCTACCTTTGATTGAGTTTACCTACAACAACAGTTATCATTCGAGTATCGGTATGGCTCCGTTTGAGGCTTTGTATGGTAGGAGATGTAGGACGCCGTTATGTTGGTACGAATCTGGTGAGAGTGCTGTGATTGGACAAGAAATTGTACAACAGACTACAGAAAAGATTAAGATGATTCAGGAGAAGACGAGAGCTTCTCAGAGTCGTCAGAAGAGTTATCATGACAAGAGAAGGAAAACACTTGAGTTTCAAGAAGGAGACCATGTGTTTATGAGAGTTACTCCTATGACAGGAATTGGTCGGGCATTGAAGTCGAAGAAGTTGACTCCGCGTTTTATTGGACCATTCCAAATTTCTGAAAGAGTGGGAGAAGTAGCATATCGTATCGCTTTACCACCGATGCTTGTCAATTCGCATGATGTATTTCATGTGTCTTAGTTGAGGAAATACATTTTGGATCCGTCCCATGTGATCCAAGTAGATGATGTACAGGTGAAAGACAACTTAACAGTTGAGGCTTTACCTGTGAGGATTGAAGATCGAAGGCTGAAGCAATTGCGTGGCAAGGAAATAGCTTTAGTCAGAGTAGCTTGGGGAGGACCAGCTGAAGGAAATGTTACCTGGGAGCTAGAGAGCCAGATGAAGGATTCTTATCCAGAGCTCTTTACCTAAGGTATGTTTTCGAGGACGAAAACTATTTTAGTGGGGGAGAGTTGTAACACCCGTATAATTTTAATATTAATTTAATTTGGAATATTGAATTAATAATTAGAATTATTAAGGATTTTGTGAAAATAATGGTTTATGGCGTTTGGTCCATGTGAGGAATATTAAAAGAAGGGGTGTGATTTAGGAAGGCCCTTTACTAATTTTATTATTATTTTCATAAAATAATTAGAATTGGGAAGGAAAGAATAGAACGTGAAAATAGAGAAGTTGGAACACGAAGAACGTGAAAGAGGAACAAAGAGGAAGAGACCAAAGATCAAGAATTTGGCTAAGGTAAGGGGGAACTCTTCCAATTATCATCTCTTATTGTGATTATAGATGAATAGTGTGTGAATAGTTGTGTTGTTGAGTCAATTCTGTTTGTATGTCAGAGTTAGGTTTTGGGTCCTAAGAATTGGTTTAGATTTTGGGATTTTGATGTGTAGATTGATAGGTGATGATAGATTAATCTGTATTGAATGAATCCTGTGAATGAAAACGTAGAATTGGACTGTTTTAGACTCAAAATCTTGAACTGGTATGAGTAGAAACGAGTGAGAATTGGACTGTTACGTAAACTGTAGAATTCTGGGCATCTTCTGGTTTTTCGCGTATGGAACAGTGTCATACGCGTATGGGATGGAGTCATACGCGTATGAGGGACATTCGCCAAGGGCTATACGCGTATGATACGCAGCTGCCCTGTCCCAAAATACATTGTACTGGCTATTTGCGTATGAGGAGCATATGAGGATGCTCATACGCGTATGGGAATTTTTCAAGAGGAAATTGATTCTGGTGATACGCGTATGGCAGGATTGATACGCGTATGAGGTTGTTTTTAGGCCATTTTGACTCTGATGCAATGCGTATGGTACGCGTATGAGGGATGGTGATACGCGTATGGACGCGTATGGACTTGATGATACACATATGGCTTCTGTATGTGAAAATTTCTGTTTTGTGATTTTTCTGGAAAGTTCTATGATGCGTAACTTTCGATCTGTATGCCTGTTTTGTGTACTGTTTGAGGATGAGTAGACCTTGTGATGTGATTTTGTGGTTTACTGATAATTGATTATAATGAATGATGTTAATGTATATATGAACATGCTTAATAATGATGATGATGATGATGATGATGATGATGATGAAATGAGTATAGATGATGCTACTCATAGAATGGAGATGATGAAAGTATGTTATATATATATATATATATATATATATATATATATATATATATATATATATATATATATATATATATATGTTTGCATGCATTCATAAGCATTGATGAGGGCTGAATCCTGGATGATGAGAGGATTCAGTGAATGGCAGAATTCCCATTGTGTGGAATTTGTGCTGGCAGGGCCGTATCTGGATGATGATAGATCGGTCGGTGGGTGATTCCCATTGATGATGTTGGTACCACATGCATAGAGTTAGTTGCATTCATTTACATGGAATTGATAACATGACTATATGTATGTTCTTATATTGTTTTGGTGGTAAGTGTTTGTATGTTGATGAGCGATCTGGATATAGATGAGTTGGGTGAATAATATAACTGTTGATGTACTGTTATTTATAATGCAATAATATTTGTTAATTGCGAATGAGACTCACCCTTACATTATATTTTTTAGATTGAGGATAGCGTGTTCGACTCGGTGAGGATTAGCTCATGAGTTAATGTGTCGGTTAGCGTCGGGTCATGCACTGATAGATGTAACACTGGGGGAACGTTGTTTTAATTTATGACATTAACTCTGTTTTGTTTGTTTTATTTGAGGATTAAAGCATTGATGATGTAATGCTAGTTTGATGACTTATTCCGCTGTGTAAAACATGAGATAGTTTATTTATGAGTTATGTTAAGATGTCCTTCAGTGAATGCATGACTTATGACCGATGCGGTTTATTTTATTTATTAATTGTGACGCCCTTGTGCATGTTACTCTGATTTTAATTTGATTAATTGCCGCGGGGTTTAGAAGGGTGTTACATCGCCGTCGTCACTGTTGTTGCTAACTTGGGAATGTCTGAAAACGTTACTAAACCTAATATTTACAAGGGGGTAAAACCAAATGACTTTATTAACTCTTTACGACAGCGTGGCATGTATATTTTACCAATATTGCCACGTATGTAACATGTTACAGCCACATGGACATTTTAATTTAATTTTAATAAATCTGATTTAACAAGTGGCATTGAGGGGTGTTTTGGCGTGGAATCTTTGCAAGTTAAGGGGTGATGAAATAAAAACTTTACCAGGGGCTAAAATAAAAACTCACTAACATTACAAGGGGGTTTGTATATTTAACCCAAAATTAAATAATTGAAATAAAGGCAGATGATTAAATAAAAAGGCAGAATTAAAAGGGCAATATATTTAACAGAAGGCATTCGACAATCACAGAGTATGGGGTGAGGAAAGAATTCGCGCATAAAAAACCTCAACAATTATAAGGTAACATATCAAAAATTAAAAGGGTTAGGGAAAACAGTGATTAATAGTCATGATGAAAAATAGTTAGCCAAAAATAAAATCAGGGTTTGAAAACCTAAAAATAATTAATTAGCTAAAAACTAAATTATTAACCTAAAGATAGAAACGAGGTTAGATATTATAAACCTAAAAGTTAAACTAATTAGCCTAAAAAACTCTAATTTGAGTAAATTAAACTAATCCTAAATATTATAATTAATTAAACCCTAACTATAAAATTGTATCAAAAACAAAAAAACTAAATTATTGTTTTCATAAAAAAAAGGTTTTGGTTTTATTAAAAAAAAGTAATTTTTTTTAAAAAAAAAGATTAAAACAAGTCGTATAAATAAATATATATAAAAAATAGAAAAAAACCTGGGCGCTGGGATTGAGTGTGGTTGGCTCTTGAGGGTTGTATGGTGGACCTCATTCTGGTCCTTCTGATTATACTTCAATGGAGATCCAAGGGCCAGCATGTGAAGCATCATGATGAGGACAAACGTGCCTATCCACTAGATCTGCGAATAAGAAAATGCAACAAAAGTAATTGTGGAGACCTAAGTTCGAACCCAGGTCATGAGCCTCAATCCATGCGTCCCTTTGCCAATTATGTTGCTTATTCAATTTGTTAATATAGTGAATGGAATAAAATATAAGGAAAAATGGAAATTAATGGAAAAGGTGCGCGTGGGACCTAGAGAGTCTGAACAAACCAATCAGCAAGAGAGAGAAGCAGTCAGATTCGTTGACTGCCCAATGAGAGTGGAGAGAGAATCAGAGCGAGCTGACTGGCCAATTGGAATGATCCACGCGTGCTGGTCAATGTTAGCCCTTGGTCTTCATCTTCAACCTCCGCACCTGCGGATTCAGACGCGATATTTGTCACGACTTTTGCTGCGGAATTGGCCACGAGTTCATCACCTTCAACCTGCGAATTTTGAAACACAAAAAAAACAACAAAGCAAAATAACTACCAACCCAGATCAACTAATTAGGCACTTGCGAATGCAATGGTACCACTCTTATGCCCTACAAATCACTGCAAGTTGGAATCCGAACCAATATGAGTTTCATGCCCTAACCATGGCACCTTACCCTCGAGGCCTTAAAGCTTACAACCAGGGGTTCTAATCTCTTCTAAAACATGTCCTGAACTAAATCAAATGCTTAGTTTGCGTTTAAAAATATTAAATGATGAGATACAAAACTTCAGAAATATGCATGGAGTTCATGATCATGGTATGCGATTTATGAATGTGATTAGTGCTTAAAAATTACCTCCACTTACCTTATGACTTCTTAGGAATCAAATGGCGTGAGTGAGAGGCTCTGAATCTTGCTGAAGACCAACTCCTTTTGTGCCCTAGTTTGAGAACCTTTTTGTGAGTTTTGGTGGCCGCTTGATGCTAGGGTTCTTCTCAATTTTCGTTCCCCTCCATGCTGAGTAATATGAGAATATATACAGGGTAAAATTAGGTCAATGGTTTTGGAAAGGAATTGATCTTTGATCATGAAAAAATTTGATATGATTTTTGCACCAAATCTTTCTAATTTGAGCTCCCTTCTATTTTATGCATTTTTTCATTCATTCTTGGTCATTAAATCATATTTAAATTTGATTTGAATAAATGAAAAAGGAATAATCATTATATGATTATTTTAGGATTTTATTTGATTATTATTTGAAATTAATTGAATAAAGTCAAATATAAATAAAATAATATCACCAAAACAATTATATTTGAAAAATGGACTCCTTTTGGGCTTGTCATCTCGTGGATAACTCAGATTTATAGGCCCAACACTCAAAAGTCTCAATTTCATCAATTAGGATTTCAAGCATTTTCTAATTTTTACCCAACTTGTTCCAAGCATAACTTTTTCAATTCTTATCATTTGAATGTGTTCTAGGACTTTTTGGAAAGCCCAAGATGTCCTTTACATGCCACTTTGGAAGCTTTTTTACATTTGGAGATTTTATCTTGATGATATTTGCTTTGACAAAAAACAGCTTTTTGTGAATCTTTAAAAGGACCTGTAATGTTTTTGCTCATATTTCCCAAGTGGTGCATTTCTTGGTCTTGAGCCCAACATCAAAGTTGTAGAGATTTGAACTTAATTGAGAATGAGCTTTGGTTGGGGAATTTTTGATGAAACATGTGGGAGATATGATCAGTCAAAGTTCAGTTGACTTTCTCCTTAAAACCCTAATTAGAAACTTTATCTTTTGGTGATTTTGGATCCTTTTACTGATGAATCGTGATCAACCCTTGATCAAATGATGAATGTGACTTCAAAACATTGATGTTGACCAATAATCAGGAGTTTTGACTGTAATATGACCACGGTTGACTTTTAGGTCAAACTAGTTAACTGTTGACCATATGAACTTTTGTCTGGGCAATCTTGTGAATCAGAGCTTGAAACTTGATGCGAGGATTCTTTGAGGCATATGAGGGGCCATGGGATCAATTTGAGGTCTTAGAACTTGATTTGATCTAGAGGGAAGCAAAACCCTAGTTGTGGTTGATTGCTTAGGAGATAAGTAAGTGTGTCCAATTCTTGCATTTGCTTGAGTAACTGAAGATCATATGACTCAAGATATATTGAAATATGATCTGAAAATTTTGGGGTATGACAGTATCAACCCAAGACATGTGGTCGATAGGTGTCTGCAAGCTGGAGTATCATCTTGGATGAATAATTCAGTCTCTTTATGGAGCAAGAGGGAGTGGCTATTCCAGTTACCTTATAGAAGGAATCTCTTTTATAAGCGCAAAAGGTCATTAGTTGCCCAATGATCACAAATTAAGAACTCAAGGATGATCACTAGGAGACCGTGTGAACTCTCTACTAAATAGACTACAATAGTATGGAGCTGTATATTGTGAAAGCTTGTTTCTGATTCGGCTTAAGTAGAACGAGGTACAGAAAACTGTCAACTAAGTATCAGCTACACTAAGATGAGCAAGGTATGATGAAATGATAAATACTCTGTTGGGAGCTAAGCATATATCAGTTGAAGATGCATATGCCAGAGACCAAGACCTTTGACAGGATACTTAATGCTTATCTAAAGCTATTATGCAATTATGATTTTTATATACCTGTTCAGAAAAGGTGTTGTGACTGACTTCAAAGTGAAGTAATTCATGTCCTAAATTATGTCATGCCATCATCATAGGTGTTGGTATTTAAAGACTCTGATCAATAGTATGATGATTTGGCAATTTGTGACTACTGTTGATAACCTCACTTCTTTGGGAACTCTCTGGGAATGTTCAAGAGAAGAAAAGGAGTTCTATAAAGTGATTGGAAAAGGAAGATGACTATGTATGCTCTTCTTGCAAAAGGCTGGTTCAAAGTAGAGCTCAATTACGTCAGGATGGCATCAACTATCGGTGGCAAGGGGAGAACATCTTGTTCCTGGTCTCTAGATATGGACTGCATCTTTAGGAAGCATGTGTTCTGGTCATGAGTTGAGCATCAAATGTACAATTCAAACACTCTTCTAGTTTGTCTTGTTCTCATCTTGTTCTTTACTTACAATTTTTCTTCTGGTTTGTTTTGTTTGTGACTTACAATTTTTTTGTGGGAATCTTAGACTTACTCTAGATTCCTAGGGAAATTTTCTTCGGGATGAAACTTCGACTTATTCGTTGTTTCTTGGGGTTTTCATTGTTTTTGCTCAAAAGCCTTGTCAATTTCTTTTAAGAACCACAAAACAGACAACCTTAGAGAATTCACCGACACAAGATACTGTTAGTCAAAAATAAAAGACAATGTCTGAAAGAATGTCAAGACATCGTACCAGACATGTTTTCTGAGTAACTGGCAGAATAATTGAGTTGATAAGATCACATGTGTCAGGTAGGTGCAAAGAACTGTCCAAATGTGTGCATCAAAACTTATTCCTTTTCAGCAGAAACCGTCAAGTTTTAGAAAATGTATTCAATGCATACATTGAATGGATGGGAGTTTTCCTAGTTTAGCGTTTCCTTTTGACCAAGACTGTTAAAGATCATTGTCTTCGAGGCTCAGGTTCAGCTATTTATAGAGGGTTCTTCAGACTTTCATCATACTGTGAGTTATGGGTTCATAACAAACATGGGATTCATGTGTGTTTGGGTGTGTTGCATCCATATATGGTACTGTGAGGGTTTTCTTTGTAAATTTTTGGCCAAAAAGCGGGAGAAGAGTCTGGGTTTAGGTTAAATTCAAAGAAATTTGGAACTCGATTTTCCATGGCTGTACAGGTCAAAGAGGGAGGTGTGTCATCTGGCGAAGAGTTGATGTTGTGACTTGTGATCTGAGTTAACAAACACAATTGTGACTTGTGTTTTGAGTTACAAAGGGGATGAATGACATTCTACCTGGGAGGTTTGTCATTGTCCATGGTCGTCATTCTCCACCTCATGGAAGGTAGACTATTCCTTTGTAACATAAACTGATTCTAACATTAAGGTGGAGTATTCATCATTTAAACTCCAACCCTTCTTAGTGTTAAGAATAAGGATGTAGGTGTTAAGGCATGTGTTGCATCATATCACAAGAAGAAAAGCTAAAGGGAGAGATCACTCTGAAGATGGTATTCTTGATCTGAAGTTGGACCAAAGGAGAAGATGTTGAACAAGATGTCTTGACATCAATAACTGAAGACCGACTCTATTCAAGTAATTGAAGAATGGATTTATTCAATAGTTGCTGCAGCCACTGCACTTCAGAAGTTATTCTGTTTTACTTGTTTTTGTAATATTTTTATGTGTAATCTCTAATTTATTTGTTTTAGCTAAAAATTTGCCAAAGGGGGAGATTGGTAGTTCTCTGGTTTTAGAGTTGGCTTAATTTTTGTAAAACAAATATTAGGATTAGTACGTATAAATATATAAGAACAACAGGTACAACAAAGAGTCCTACTGGAATGGTAGAACATGTTATGTTGGAGAAATTCAACATCTAGAATAACATGTCACATGAGATGTTACGACATCATACCTGAGCTGAAGAGAAGGGTTTAACTAAATCTATGTGATTTAATTAATACAGAAGAATGCAGAATATTCAGGGATATTGTGCAAATCAAATAAGGGTGTGATATATTATATGACAGGTCTGAAGAATCAATATGAAGATTTGAAGAACCATTCAGAAGAATCAAATCAGAATATTGAAGATTAAATATTTTCTAATTATAGAGATATTCTCGGAGACTAACAGATTGAAGACCTTGATTGTAGCAGAAAGGGGTGGGAATAGGCCAGGCCGGCCTACAAGGGCCTATGTGTCGCGGGCGAAAAACCGTTTTGTTCCTCTTTTTTGTGGGATGAGACACCTGATGCCTTCTTTGGGCTCGAGTGCTCATAAAAATGATTTTTCTTTTATTTCGACCAAACTTTTTATTATTTCCAAAGGAGGAAAAGGAAAAAAGCTGCAATAACCTAAAAGTGGGGGGAGATCTTGGGTAAGAGGGTTGGTTATACGAAGGGAAGGTATTAGCACCCAACGTATCTGTAGTACTCTACAGGGTTCTTTATTGTTTTTTATTCCATGTTACGGTGGAGGTTCTGTTGTGAAATAGGAGGGACCTAAGGTGTTTGTTTGATTATGCTCGCAAAGATCATCGCGATCCTCTGCATACATATCCCTTAGAGGGAATCAGAGCATCTGTAGCTCGGGGTCTACGGGTGCTAAGGTTTGAATGGTTTTTTTTTGTTTTGTTTTGCTCGCCAAGGATCGACCTTGTGCCTACGTATTCTCAAAGGGATGTTGAGAAAGTCAGAGCAATCGTAGTTCCCACTTATGCTAGTGGAAGCAAAGGAAAATAGACAAATGTCGTCTAAATGCTAGATGTATCTAATCTATATCATCACATACATCTGTTTGATTTTGTTTGAAAATCTTTTCATTATAAGCCCGGGGCCATGCCACTTAGGGTGCTTAGAATGATAAAGATGTTTTTGTTTAACCAGCCTTGTGGCAAAAGTTTCAATGAAGTCAGCCTTGTGACAAAAACTTTGATTAATCAGCCAGCCTTGTGGCAAAAGTTTCAATGAAGTCAGCCTTGTGACAAAAACTTTGATTAATCATCCAGTACGGTGGTAAAACAGTTTGATTGATTAGCCAGCCTTGTGGCAAAAAGAAAGTTGGATTGATTAGCCAGCCTTGTGGCAAAAAAGTTTGATTGATTGATTGATTGTTTGTGATGATATAAAAGAGATACTCCTAGCATAGAGATGAAAAATGTCTAATCTCCTAGGGTATTTGATTTGGATATTGGGGATGCTTATAAGAAGCCCGTGGGTCCTTGTACGAAGCCCAAGAGGAGGCTATCCGAGGGTCCTTGCATTGTAAGCCCAAGAGGAGGCTATGGGAGGGACAATCCAGGGTCCTTGCATTGTAAGCCCAAGAGGAGGCTATGGGAGGGTCACTCGTTTGTACAAAGCCCAAGGGGAGGCATGGTATAGTTGGTTTGAGCTCTTAGAGCGATTTCACCGGGAAACCATACTCTATGTCCTAACCTAAACTAGTGGAGATTCTTTGCACGAAGCCCAATAGGAGGCTATGGGGAACCTAGTGTTGTACTAAGTTGAATAAGCATATAACACAATCACAAGTATGAACAAGTACAAACAAACATGAACAAGTACATGAACAGATATGAACAGTTATACATATATGACAAAATGTGTGTATATAATGGAGTTTATGAAGGAAATATACCTGTAAGCATGATCCATTTGTATACACGGGGGCTCGGGACTCATACTCGGGGAGAGACCCATTGAGTTTATTCAAAGCTATGTAAACAGGTATTTACAAAAAGGGCTTGGGACTTATACCTACATGGAGGCCCATGGTATTTTTGGGAAGATTTAAAGAAACCTTCATTTTTGGTTTGTTATTCAAAGTTAAAAATCAAACTGATCGAGATATGTACAAAAAAGGTGTATGTACAAAAAGACGTACAATGAAATACCTAATTTCATGTACTGGAATGGGTATGTACGAAAGGGCTCGGGACTTATACCTACATGGAGGCCCATGGTATATTTACAAAACATGGTTGATCGTTTTATTTACAGACGCGTCGTTTGTTGTTTTGAAAACAATTTGAAAAGTATTGTTTTGAAAGAATTTTCTGTACAAAGAAAAACTGTATAAAAGGAGTGGGTCTTATACTCTCTAATATTCGAGAGGCCCCTGTTTTATTTTCATAAAACAGGGTGGATGGTTTGAAAAAGATGTGTGATTTGTTGTTAAAAAAAACTGTTTTGAAGTTTCGGAAAAAGTTTTCTGTTTAAAAAAAAACTGTACAAAGAAAAAGAAAAGGGACTTATACTCTCTAATATTCGAGAGGCCCCACATCGTTTTGAAAATCAATTGATCAATTAAAAAGATTTAATCAATAGTTTCAAAAAGAAATGGTTTATTGTTTTGAAAAGAATGATCGTTTGTTTTAAAACAATTTGAATTTGACAAAAGTCAACTTAATTAAGTAAAAATCAAATTTTAATGCTTAATTAAGACCTAAAAAATTAGGGTTTGATCACAAAAATATTTACAAGTGATTAGGTTTGAAAAATCAAATGAAAAACAAAATTTAAAGTATTAAAAAACACTTAAAAACATGTCATTTTAAACCTATTTAAAAATGTATTAAATAAATATTTTTTGGTGATTTTTTTTGGTATTCAAAAAATACATATATTAAATGAGAAGTGTACAAAAAATGAAATTAAAATGAGTTAATTTGATTGGTTAAATTAATTGATGAAGTTGTGTAAAAAAATAAAGAAAACAAGTGGTAAAAAAAAATGGTTTTGTCTCCACTAGGGCTTGAACCCACGCCCTCTTTCTCACCAGCTAAAACACTTGCCAATTGGACCACGCGCGTGGTCTGTTTAACATTTGCAACGAATGAATTATATTTTGAATCAATTCCTAATTTCAGTTTCAAAATCTGGCGCCAAGAACACAACCCTAACTTGAATTTGAAAAATCTGAAAACTGAATCATTTTGATCAAGTGAATAGCCTATCTTGCTCGATTTTTCACAAGGAACATGATGGTATCATTTAATTTTATTTATTTTCACTCTAAGATCATTAATTCTCTGATGAACACGAAGAACCCTAATCTTATGATTCAATCTGAAATCGCGTATGTGCAAGTTATGATGCAATTGATTGAGGGTTAATGATCCTCATGTGTGCAGAAACAAGATGGTATGTTCATATTTCATTTATGATGCATGGAGAATAGAGTTTGAAGTTCAAGTGTACTTACCTCAAAAATGGCAAAACTGGAAATCGAATTCTTCAGTAGAGGTGTTACAGAAGTTGTTTGATGATCTGGATAGCTTCAATGGACCTTAGGGAAGGTGTTTGAATGCCTGGAGTGGATTGAAAACATCTGGATCATTCCATGGAACTCGATCTGCAGTATGGTTCATGTGAGGATCAAGCTTAGTGATTTTGGAGTTACAGGTCAGGGATGATGATTGGGATAGCTTATATATGGTATATAGGATGTGTTAGAAGCATTAGTTTGGACAGAAATGAGCTTGTGTGGATTTTGGCATGATAAGGTTCTTTATATGCATATATGGAGGTGAGATGATGATTCTGAGTTTGAGGTGTTTTTGGAAGGTTTCAAAGGTTCAAACAACTTCCATATGGTATTTGGGAAGTGTTAGACGCATCACTTTGCTTAGAACTTCAAAGGTTTAGAGGTTGAGAATTTTACCTCTTTTGAAAACCATGAAACTTGCATTCTAAGAAAGGAAGAGAAAACCTATGTTTATGAGGTTTTGGTGTGATTTGAAGAGTGATTTGAACCTCTATTTATAGGCCAAGGATTCTGAATGAAGAGCTTTGCAAGTTGATCAAAGAAGTGATGATTTGGCTTAAGAGATAAAATGGAATCTTTCACATTAAATGCAAATGGTTAAAAGTGACTTAACCATGGTTATTTCTCAAGCTTCTTATCCTCTTCCATTCTGATCTCAAATCAGCAAATATCTACCAATTATTGCATCTATGCATCATTACTTGGATCATTTGGCAAAATGGTTCATAACTTTGGCAAAATGACTTGAAATTTCAAGTGAAAAGTTCACTAATGTCAAAATTCAAAACCATGGCTACACTCCATATTTTTTCATGCTCTTTGACATTTTGGAAAGCTCATATTACACACTTCAAAACCCTAGTTGAAAGTTTCTTCAAACTCTTTAAGGAAATGGGTGAAAAAGATCCATGAACTTTGAGAAAAATGAAGTTTTAAGTGAAGTTTTCAAAAAGTACCAACTTTGAAGCTCCATATCTCTTAAATGGTTGATCTTATGGAAAAAAATTATATGTGTCAAAGTTGTTTATTGGATCAAAATCTACAACTTTCATGTTGGAAGTTTTTTTCAGTTTGTAGGTGAAATTTTGAGAAATTCCCTTTCAAAGTTTGGAAAAAACCATGAAAAACACTTAGAAATTTTTCTAAGTATGAAAAGTCAAACTTTTGACTTTTTGATTTTTGATTGATTTTCTTGATTTTTCTTGATCAAATGACTTCATATATCATATATTGATGATTCAAAACTTCAAAAGTCATGGTTGACCAAAATTCCCAAAAGTCAAAGGTGTTCTTGTACAGTTGACTTTTTCAGACGAATCGCGTTTCTGGAGATTTCAAATGAAACAGGCTAATATCACCAAATGAATGGTATGAATGGGTCACATTGAAGCATTAGAGGATATTGAGCCATGGTTTGAGTTGTAGCACCATGTCCTGATTAAAAAGTCAGTGGTTCAGTGAATTAGGTCAAAAACCCTAATTGTCGACCTGATGAAATTGATGACTGTGGATCTTGAATTGAGATGTAATTTCCATTGTATATTGTCATAGGGATTATTTGAGGATGATTGAAACCTTTGATTGACTTCCTGGGGGTTTTTAGGGTTTCCCAAATGTGATCCCTGATTTCAGTCTCTGATAGTTCAAAACCCTGATCTGAGGATTTGTCTGATCAATCTTTGTGCAGAAGATGTTATGAGCCAATGGATTAAGTCAAAATGATGCACTTGAGGTCTTGATATCATGTCCCAAGTCATTAGATCAAATCCTGAGCAAAAGTCAGGAGTATGCTAACTTCAGTCAAAACCCTAATTCAGTCGATTCAGAGCCTTTGAGCTTGTTGAGATGGATTTTTTAGGACCAAATGTTAATTGTTGATGAAGATGATTCATTTGAGATGAAGGGAGAACAAAACCCTAATTGATTGTTACTTGTACTGATGAGTGTTTTCTTGATTAAACCCTGCTGAGTCACAAGTAGCAAACACAAGCTAATGCAATTTGTTAGAGATGCAAATGATGCATATGCAATGATATGAGGTGGTATCTTAGGTCAAAAATTGGGGTATGACAGATGCCCCTATTTAAGTTTCTTCAACCTGAGACATGACGATTGAAAATCTTCGTTTTGATAGGGTGGAAGAGACTTAAATATCAAAAGACGCGAATTTTGGACCTAAGATACCAAAATTGCGAATGATGCAAGGATATCTTTACCGAGGGGATATCAAGAACTGACTCCGCTGGGGAAAAGAGATCGGGAAGGATGTCCCAATCCGTTTTAGGAAGAGAATCCGTTTTCTTTCTTTTCGGGGAAGCAAGTGTACGCTTCGCCAGAGAATGATAGCTTTGTAAGAAAAGCTTACCTATCGACATTATCGACTATCAGCTTGGGGATAGACTTGTTTAATAATGCGAAGGTGAAAGGTATGAAACTGTATTACCGACTACCAGCGTTGTGATAGACTTGACAAGGTAAAAGAGTTTCAAAGGTTTGGTTAATATTACCGACTATCAGCATGGTGATAGACATGTTTAATAATATAACCAGAACAAAAGGTTACCGACTACCAGCCTTGTGATAGCGGTTTTGAAGACATGATCAATTATCAGCCGAGTGATAAAATGATTCTGGAGACTTTGTTAGGGAAATTACTGGATATTCAGCCTTGTGAACCGTAATAAGGCCCTGATTTGTCAAATGATCTTCATGATTGATTTCCTTGAGAGGAAATTTTTGAAAGAAACATAAACTGCTCAGATGATGAGGCTATTGTTTAGGGTTCAATTTTTTTTCACGACTCTGTTTGAGGAATCGGAATTTGAATTTTTTTGGTAAAGACAAAGTTCTAACCAAGAATGAATTGGAAAGAGACAGTCAAACAAGACTTTGTACCCATGAGGAATGAACTCAACTGGGTATTTTCTCCTTTGTTTTGAGAGGAGAAACTAAAGCAACCTTCTTCCACGAGGAATGATCTCAGTGGGGAACTGGAGAAACAAAATGTTCTTTCTGCTTATGGGTGACAATCTATTGGAGAGATGACACGCCCATACCTGCTTCATTTTTTTCTTTTTCCTCTTTTTTTTTCTTTTTTTTTTGGGATAGATATATCCTAAACAAGTGATTTTGAGGCAAACATTAAAAAATGCAAGAATGCATAAATGATGTAAATATGTATGAATGATGAATGTCATGAATGTAGCATGCATACTGACGATACTGACAGACAGAGGAGTATATACTGGAGAAGGACCGACGTCGCGATACAACCAGATACTTGGCAAATGTTTTTCAACACGGTGTAGATAACACAGGTGAACAATGCTGTGTGCTTTAAACTTCTCTGGGGAAGATGAGCATCTTTTCTTATTGAGAGGGAAGAACTTCTTCACTGGAGATGGAAAATCTTCGTCACTGAGGATAGGAGAGCTTCTTCACTGGGGATAGAAGAGCTTCTTCACTGGGGATAGAAGAGCTTCTTTACCTCGAGGGGTAATTGCTTCAAGAATTCTTTTTTGGGACAAGAATACCGTTGTCTCAACAATTTTTCAGGGAGAATCCTTTTGTTCATCCTATGGAGACGACTGCTGATGTTCCTTCCGTTGTTCACAACTCAAAGGAAAATTTCGCTTTTATTTTGAAAAAGAAAAGTGAAGTAAATTCATTTAAAACTTATTTTTTCTTTTTTTTTTTCAAAAACGAATAACACAATTAAAGCGTCATTTTGCAAGCTAAAAGAAATTAGAGATTGCAAACAAATGGGCACAAGGCTCAAATTTATTTAATAG